>NW_028161978.1:0-10970 GCF_964263955.1 Coregonus lavaretus
AGCGGCCTTTCAAGTTATGTCGATATGACTCGTTCTACTGTGAATATAGATACTTTTGTACCTGTTTCCTCCAGCATCTTCACACGGTCCTTTGCTGTTGTTCTGGGATTGATTTGCACTTTTCGCACAAAAAGGACCAAATTCGACACTCTCTTCTTGACCTCCGTACAAAAACTCCTTTCTTGGTGGGCGAGACAACAAGACAGACAAGATGTCACCTGTTGGAGGGAGACAGATCTTCCACCGGCCTGTCCCTTCCTCTTCCTCTCTGCTCAGTAATATGATAGTTTAACCCTTCATACACCCTGAATTTAACCCTCAGTTTAACCCTTCATACACCTGAATTTAACCCTCAGTTTAACCCTTCATACACCCTGATTTAACCCTCAGTTTAACCCTTCATACACCCTGAATTTAACCCTCAGTTTAACCCTTCATACACCCTGAATTTAACCCTCAGTTTAACCCTTCATACACCCTGAATGGACAGTTAGGCCGGGATTCAACATGATTGTGCTTTGTAGCACACTTGACATTTTAAAGGTAATTTCCGAATGAGCCTATATCTACAGCGTTTACCTTGAATGCGATCTCAGGGGCACACGGGGACATTGCCTTTTAGAGCCGCATTGTCTAAGGCTTGAATCCCGGCCCAAGTCTTCTCAACAGAAAAGGACATTCTTAACGGTTGTCACTCAAATCGGGTATAAATAGTTTGACGGTTATGTTGTTGTCGTTTTGCTTCAAGAAGATGATGGAGGAGGAGGAGGAGGTGGTGGTGGTGGAGGAGGAGGAGGAGGAGGGAGGAGAAAGAGGAGGTGGAGGTGGGAGGAGGAGGAGGAGGAAGAGGAGGGAGGGGAAGAGGAGGAGGAAGATGAGGAGGAAGAGGAAGAGAGGAGGAGGAGGAGGAGGAAGGGGGAGGAGGAGGAGGAGTAGGAGGAGGAAGAGGAGGAGGAGGAGGAGGAGGAGGAAGAGGAAGAAGAGGAAGAGGAGGAGGATGTAAATGATGCTATTAGTGTGGCTGTGATGCTATATACAGTCATGTCCTAGGCTGAGTGGGATTTATTAAGATGAAGAGAGATTAAGATCACTTTATTGGTCAATTGAACACAAGGTCCAACCGAAATGTTACTCCTGCTTTTAACCCAACCCCTCTGAAAGACACACATACACATTTTGGTGTGTGTGTGTGTGTGTGTGTGTGTGTGTGTGTGTGTGTGTGTGTGTGTGTGTGTGTGTGTGTGTGAGAGAGAGAGAGAGAGAGAGCATGCAAGACAACTCACACACATATTTGCATTGAATCCATCTTCACTTCATAAAAGCTCCCTGCCATCCAGGACCTCTATACCAGGCGGTGTCAGAGGAAGGCCCTCAAAATTGTCAAAGACTCCAGCCACCCTAGTCATAGACTGTTCTCTCTGCTACCGCACGGCAAGCGGTACCGGAGTGCCAAGTCTAGGTCCAAAAGACTTCTCAACAGCTTCTACCCCCAAGCCATAAGACTCCTGAACAGCTAATCATGGCTACCCGGACTATTTGCACTGCCCCCCCACCCCATCCTTTTTACGCTGCTGCTACTCTGTTAAGTATTTATGCATAGTCACTTTAACTCTACCCACATGTACATATTACCTCAACTACCTCAACTAGCCGGTGCCCCCGCACATTGACTCTGCAACGGTACCCCCCTGTATATATAGCCTCCCTACTGTCACTTTATTTTACTGTATATATAGCCTCCTTACTGTCACTTTATTTTACTTCTGCTCTTTTTTTCTCAACACTTTTTTGTTGTTGTTGTTTTATTCTTACTTTTTTTGTTTAAAATAAATGCACTGTTGGTTAAGGGCTGTAAGTAAGCATTTCACTGCAATGTCTGCACCTGTTGTATTCGGCGCATGTGACCAATAAAATTTGATTTGATTTGATTTGATTTGATATAACCCTCAGCCTTTCTGTGTGTGGGTGGGTGGGTGTGTGTTAGAGGAAGCTGTGCAAAGTAATGTGTCTAATGTATTTTCGTGTGTGTGACCAATTGAGGGTCATTACACATCCTGTTCTTGTCTCCTCCGCCTGCACTCTCCATGTCTATTCCCAAAGGAAACACAACAACAGGAGAAAGAGAGAGATGAGTGTCTTTATTCTTTTGAAAATGTGTGTAATGGAGCGCATAGGAGAGAATGCTGAGATGGATGGAGAGAGGGAGAGGGAGAGAAAGTTATTTCTCCTCCATCCTGTAGTTTTTACTTCTCCTCTTCCGTCTCTTCAGAATGTTCGGCACTGATGAGGTTTACAATCACTCTGCCCTACAGCTCTCTCTCTCTCTCTCTCTCTCTCTCTCTCTCTCTCTCCTCTCTCTCTCTCTCTCTCTCTCTCTCTCTCTCTCTCTCTCTCTCTGTCTCTCTCTCTCTCTCTCTCTCTCTCTCTCTCTCTCTCTCTCTCTCTCTCTCTCTCTCTCTCCTCTCTCTCTCTCTCTCTCTCTCTCTCTCTCTGTCTCTCTCTATCGCCCTCTCTCTCTCTCCCTCTCTCTATCACCCTCTCTCTCTCTCTCTCTCTCTCTCTCTCTCTCTCTCTCTCTCTCTCTCTCTCTCTCTCTCCCTCTCTCTCTATCTCTCTCTCTCTCTCTCTCTCTCTCTCTCTCCCTCTTTTCTCTCTCTCTCTCTCTCAATTTCAATTTCAATTTCCATTTAAGGGGCTTTATTGGAATAGGAAACACATTGTTTACATTGCCAAAGCAAGTGAAATAGATAATAAATAATTTAAAAAATGAACAGTAAACTTTACACTTACAAAAGTTCCAAAAGAATAAAGACATTTCAAATGTCATATTATGTGTATATACAGTGTTGCAACGATGTCCAAATAGTTAAAGTACAAAAGGGAAAATAAATATACATAAATATGGGTTGTATTTACATGGGATGTTTTTCAGCAGCAGGGACCGGGAGACTAGTCAGGATCGAGGCAAAGATGAACAGAGAGATCCTTGATGAAAACCTGCTCCAGAGCGCTCAGGACCTCAGACTGGGGCGAAGGTTCACCTTCCAACAGGACAATGACCCTAAGCACACAGCCAAGACAACGCAGGAGTGGCTTCGGGACAGGTCTCTGAATGTCCTTGAGTGGCCCAGCCAGTGCCCGGACTTGAACCCGATCAAACATCTCTGGAGAGACCTGAAAACAGCTGTGCAGCAACGCTCCCCATCCAACTGGACAGAGCTTGAGAGGATCTGCAGAGAAGAATGTGAGAAACTCCCCAAATACAGGTATGCCAAGCTTGTAGTGTCATACCCTAGAAGACTCGATGCTGTAATCGCTGCCAAAGGTCCTTCAACAAAGTACTGCGTGAAGGGTCTGAATACTTATATAAATGTTATATTCCAGTTTTTGCTTTGTCATTATGGGGTATTGTGTGTAGATTGATGAGGGGAAAAAATTATTTAATCAATTTTAGAATAAGGCTGTAACCTAACAAAATGTGGAAAAAGTCAAGGGGTCTGAATACTTTCCGAATGCACTGTATATGTTGAAGAGGGTGGGGCTTAAGCTGCATCCTTGTCTCATCCCACAACCCTGTGGAAAGAAATGTGTGTGTTTTTTGCCAATTTTGTTGTTTGTGTACATAGATTTTATAATGTTGTATGTTTTTCTCCCAACACCACTTTCCATCAATTTGTATAGCAGAGCCTCATGCCACATTGAGTCAAAAGCTTTTTTGAAATTAACAAAGCATGAGAAGACTTTGCCTTTGTTTTGGTTTGTTTGTTAGTCAATTAGGGTGTGCAAGGTGAATATGTGGTCCCCCGTACTGTAATTTGGTAGAAACCCAAATTGACATGTGCTCAGTATATTGTTTTCACTGAGGAAATGTACGAGTCTGCTGTTAATGATAATGCAGAGGATTTTCCCAAGGTTGCTGTTGACGCATATCCCACTGTAGTTATTGGGGTCAAATTTGTCTCCACTTTTGTGGATTGGGGTGATCAGTCCTTGGTTCCACATTTTTGGGAAGATGCCAGAGCAAAGGATGATGTTAAAGAGTTTAAGTATAGCTAATTGAAATTTGTGGTCTGTATATTTTATCATTTCATTGAGGATACCATCAACACCACAGGCCTTTTTGGTTTGGAGGGTTTGTATTTTGTCCTGTAGTTCATACAATGTAATTGGAAAATACAGTGGGTTCTGGTAGTCTTTAATAGTTGATTCTAAGACTTGTACTTGATCATGTAATTTATATGTTTTTGCTGTTTGTTCTTTGCTATAGAGCCAAAAAGATTGGAGAAGTGATTTATCCATACATCTCTGTTTTGGATAGATAACTCTTTGTGTTGTTGGTTTAGTGTTTTCCAATTTTCCCGAAAGTGGTTCGATTCTATGGATTCTTCATTCATTGAGCTGATTTCTGACATGCTGTTCTTTCTTTTTCCGTACTGTATTTCTGTATTGTTTTAGTGATTCACCATAGCGAAGGTGTAGGCTCAGGTTTTCTGGGTCTCTATGTTTTTGGTTAGATAGGTTTCTCAATTTCTTTCTTAGGTTTTTGCATTCTTCATCAAACCATTTGTCATTGTTGTTCATTTCCTTTGGTTGTCTGCTTGAAAAAAATAATAATTTGATAGGGAAGCTAAGAGGTCAAATATACTGTTTAGGTTTTCTACTGCCAAGTTTACACCTTCACTGTTACAGTGAAATGTTTTGTCCAGGAAGTTGTCTAAAAGGGATTGAATTTGTTGTTGCCTAATTGTTTTTTGATAGGTTTCCACACTACTTTCCTTCCATCTATAGTATTTCTTAATATCATTAAGTTCCTTTGGCTTTGAACCTCATGATTGAGTATTGCTCTGTTCAAGTAGACTGTGATTTTGTTGTGATCTGATAGGGGTGTCAGTGGGCTGACTGTGATCACTCTGAGAGACTATGGGTTGAGGTCTGTGATAAAGGTGTCTACAGTACTACTGACGAGACAAGCTATAGGTGTACCTACCGTAGGAGTCCCCTCGAAGCCTACCATTGACTATGTACAAACCCAGCATGCGACAGAGCTGCAGGAGTTGTGACCCGTTTTTGTTGGTTATGTTGTCGTAGTTGTACATTGGGGGGCATATGAGGGAGGGAATTCTGTCACATCCAGGTAGGTGTTTGTCCCCCTGTGTGCTGAGGGTGTCAGGTTCTTGTCCAGTTCTGGCATTGAGGTTGCCACAGACTAGTACATATCCCTGGGCCTGGAAATGATGGATTTCCACGTCCCGGATGGAAAAACTGTCTTCATTAAAGTATGGGGATTCTAGTGGGGCGGTATAGGTAGCACACAGGAGGAAATGTTTCTCTGTTGAGATCATTTCCTTTTGAATTTCTAACCAAATGTAAAATGTTCCTGTTTTGCTTAATTTAATAGAGTGAGTTAGGTCTGCTCTATACCAAATTAGTATACCCCTTGAGTCTCTTCCCTGTTTTACTCCTGGTAATTTGGTGGATGGGACTACCAGCTCTCTGTAACCTAGAGGGCAACACGTGGGTCCATCTCCTCTATACCATGTTTCTTGTAGGATGACAATGTCTGTATTTCTGATTTCTTTGGTGAAGTCCTGGTTCCTGCTCTTTAGGCCAAAGGCAGATGACATCAGGCCTTGGATATTCCAGGATGAGATAGTGAAGGCTTTGTGTTCCATAAAGTGTCCAATGTTGTTAGTCGTGTGGTTTGGCCTCAGACCAGTAAGTGTTCAAAGTCCTGAGGAGAGTAAATGAGGTTACGTATAGGTTACCGTATTAACCCCTCGTTTCACATGTCTCTCCTCAGGCCAGTGGTGGCTGGACCGCTCCAGGAGTCTGAGGTGCGGGGGGGCCCTAGCTATAGGTGTACCTACCGTAGGAGTCCCCTCGGAGCCTACCATTGACTCTGTACATACCCAGCGTGCGACAGAGCTGCAGGAGTTGTGACCCGTTTATGTTGGTTATGTTGTCGTAGTTGTGCCTAGGGGGGCATATGGTGGAGGGAATGCTGTCACATCCAGGTATGTGTTTGTCCCCCTGTGTGCTGAGGGTGTCAGGTTCTTGTCCAGTTCTGGCATTTAGGTCACCACAGACTAGTACATGTCCCTGAGACTTGAAGTGATTGATTTCCCCCTCCACGATGGAGAAGCTGTCCTCATTAAAGTATGGGGATTCTAGTGGAGGGATATAGGTAGCACACAGGAGGACATTTTTCTATGTTGAGATCATTTCTAGCCAAATGTAAAATGTTCCTGTTTTGATTAATTGAATAGAGTTAGTTAGCTCTGCTCTATATCAAATTTGCATACCCCCTGAGTTCCTTCTCTGTTTCACACCTGGAAGTTTGGTGGATGGGACTACCAGCTCTCTGTAACCATGGGGGGCCATTATGAAAAATGTATGCACTCACAAAAAAAACTGTAAGTTGCTCTGGATAAGAGCGTCTGCTAAATGCCTAAAATCTAAATCTAAATAAACCAGTGGGTCCATCTACTCTTTCCAATGTTTCTTGTAGGATGACAATGTCTGTATTTCTTTGGTGAAGTCCAGGTTCCTGGTCTTTAGGCCAAAGGCAGATGACCTCAGGCCTTGGATATTCCAGGATGAGATAGTGAAGGCTTTGTGTTCCATAAAGTATCTAATGTTGTTAGTCGTGTGGTTTGGTCTCAGACCAGTAATTGTGAGCAGAGCCTGCTGAGCATCTGGTACATGCCATTGGCTTGGGCTAGTGTAAGAGTGGGGGTTGGGCCTGTTTGCCTGCTCACGGCCTGGGCGTATGTGTGACTTTCATGTTGAGGCCCTCTTTGCGGGAATGGGGGGCATGCGGTGGGCAGGAGGGGCATTGGTCTGATCTGAGTGGGCCTAAATGGGATGTGGGCATGGTTGACTTGGGGGGGTGTTAATTGGTTGGGGTGGGGGTGGGGGTTTGGCTGGTGGTGCTGCAGGTCTAGGAGAGTGTCTCGCTCTTCTGGGCAGTGTGTCTGTTGATTTGTTTCTCCTGTGTGAGGTTTTGGTGCTGCGGGTGAGGGCGATGGCCTTTAGGGTCCGGGCGAAGGTTGGCACTGCTGCCTTGTATAGGTGGACCTTTGGTTTTGAGGCACATTCACGGGAAATACTTGCATTTACCCACTGAATGGTAGCAGGGTGGAAGTATTTTCATGGTAGCAGGGTGGAGATAACCACTTGTGCGTTGGGGAAAGTAGAAGAAGCTTTTTTCAATCACTCCCTTGAGGGCTCTGGCCACCCTTTCCTGCTGTGCTCTCAGGTAATTTGTGCCTGTGTGTATTATTATGTGGCTGGGTGACCCTAGTTGGTCCTCAAACAAAAGATCTAGGGCATGCTGGGTGTTTGGGCACCCGAGTTTAGAGACAGTGTGTTTGGGAAAAAGTTTATTTTCTTGTATATATTTCCTGTTTGAGTCCATAAGGAGTACAATCTGTGGCTTGTGTATGTCCTCACTGGGTGTGGGGGGGTTGTCAGGAGGGCTAACAGGGGGAGCTGACAGGGGGTTTGCTCAGAGGGGGTGGGATACATTGGGCTTGGGGTTCTTCATTTGTCTGTCCTGCTGTGGTCGAGACTTTGGTCAGGATCTGAGGTGGGCTGTTCTGCTGGCTTCTCTGCGGGGGTGGCCAGCTCTCTAACGGGTTCTAATTTTTATTTTTATTTAACCTTTATTTAACTAGGCAAGTCAGTTAAGAACAAATTATTATTTACAATGACGGCCTACACCGGCAAAACCCGGACGACGCTGGGCCAATTGTGCGCCGCCCTATGGGTCTCCCAATCACGGCCGGTTGTGATACAGAGGGCTACTAGTCCCGTGTAGCTCAGTTGGTAGAGCATGGCGTTTGAAACACCAGGGTTGTGGGTTCGATTCCCACGGGGGGCCAGTATGGAAAAAAATATGTATGCACTCACTAACTGTAAGTCGCTCTGGATAAGAGCGTCTGCTAAATGACTAAAATGTAAATACAGCCTGGAATCGAACCAGGGGGTCTGTAGTGACGCGTCAAGCACTGAGATGCAGTGCCTTAGACCGCTGCGCCACTCGGGAGCCCTAATGGGTTGTTCTCTGTCACACGTCATCTTTCTCACCTTCTCCTCTAGTGCTCTGTTCTTCTCCTGTTGAAGTTGTCTCACCTCTGTCCAGAGTGCAGACACGTCTCTCTCCCCCTCCAGCTCTCTGGGTCTGTTTGAGGGGGTGTTGTTGTGCTGGACTGTTGTCTGGGTCTGTGCACCTGCTGTTCCAGCTCCACCTGCCTTACCTCCAGCTGGGTTAATGTGTCCTTCATTTCAGTGAGGGAGTAGTGCTCTGTGCTGGGATGTTGACTTTCTGCTTGGGGTTGATCGTCTGTGGGGTTATATAATAATAGCTCTGCTCCATGCCAGAGGATGGTCTGTGTGGAAGATTAACATTTACATTTTAGTCATTTAGCAGACGCTCTTATCCAGAGCGATTGCATACATTTTTTTGTTTCATACTGGCCCCCCATGGGAATCGAACACACAACCCTGGCTTTGCAAACACCATGCTCTACCAACTGAGCTACATCCCTGCCGGCCATTCCCTACCCTGGGCCAATTGTGCGCCGCCCCATGGGTCTCCCGGTCGCGGCCGGCCAAGACAGTGCCTGGATTCGAACCAGGATCTCTAGTAGCACAGCTAGCACTGCAATGCAGTGCCTTAGACCACTGCGCCACTCGGGAGACATTAAGTTGCTTATGTTTCTATTTTTGCAGCAGTCAGCAAAAAGTGTCTCTGGATTGTCCATGAGGAGCTTATTTTTGTACTCTTTCCGTGCCTTCTCATTTTTTACATCCATTACTGTATTGTGATGACCTCTGCACAGAGGGAGGGGGCTTCAAAGACCTCTGCATTTAGGTGGGGGAGGCTGTGAAACTCTCCTGCCATTGTTGGGATGAAGGGCTTTGACACCTCTCGCTTCACACCTCAGTGCTAATTGAAGTTGCAGCCGGATCTGTTCTGTCCTAGCAAGCTTGGTAGCCTTAACTTAGCATTCAGTCCTTATAAAGTAAAATATATTATAGTAATTTGTTTTTCTTCTTGGCTTTAAAAGTAGCTTCAGACTAAACATTAGTCACTCAGTGCCAGGATGGATGGTGTTTTCAGATTTCTGTTGTGCTTTATTTGCTGGTCGTTGGTTTGCCAGATCATTTGCTGTATAGTCCTTGAGAATAAGAATCTCTGGAGGTAGGAATCCTTTGTAGTGTCGAGTCAATGTTGCTAATTATGCTGTAACAAAGGAGTCCGCTTATACTGAGCTTTGATCATAAGTTTTATTCATATCACAAGATTTCAGCATAAGTTTACAGATGTCTAGAGCATCCGGAGAGCAGAGTCCCAAAATAATATGTCTGCTCTAATGTTCTTTGTTCAAACCCAGTACTTATAATTTTCCCAAAATATGGGTGGCTCCCTCTACTGTCCAATCCCCTGTCTACAACACACACTCCCTGTCTGTTCTATGGGGTGTCACCCTAAAACGGCTCCCTCTGAAACTGAATAAACATCCTCTCAGGTTCCACTTGAAAACATTAGCAAAGTCATAATTCTTAATACACTACACCTTCCATGTAATTATGTCCAAAATCAGGTTGTAGGTTTGGAGTTTTGATTTGGAGTGAAGGTTATGTTGTGGCGGGTAGTATCCTGTGTATGTCCTTGTGGAAAAATCCAAGTTTATCTAACTCTAAATCTATCTTTTTGTAAAAACATGCTGAAAAATTCAGGAGCTCATCTCTCTCTCTCTCTCTCTCTCTCTCGCTCTCTCTCTCTCTCTCTCTCTCGCCCTCTATCTCTCTCTCTCTCTCTCAATTCAATTTCAATTTCAATTCAATTCAATTTCAATTGAAGGGCTTTATTGGCATGGGAAACGTTTGTTAACATTGCCAAAGCAAGGGAAGTAGATAGTAAACAAAAGTGAAATAAACAACAAATATTAACAGTAAACATTACACTCAGAAGTTTCAAAAGAATAAAGACATTTCAAATGTCATATTATGTATATATACAGTGTTGTAACAATGTGCAAATAGTTAAAGTACAAATGGGAAAATAAATAAACATAAATATGGGTTGTATTTACAAGGTGTTGGTTCTTCACTGGTTGCCCTTTTCTTGTGGCAACAGGTCACAAATCTTGCAGCTGTGATGGCACACTGGCTTTTCACCCAGTAGATAAGGGAGTTTATCAAAATTGGGTTTGTTTTCGAATTCTTTGTGGATCGCTGTAATCTGAGGGAAATATGTGTCTCTAATATGGTCATACATTTGGCAGGAGGTTAGGAAGTGCAGCTCTGTTTCCACCTCATTTTGTGGGCAGTGTGCACATAGCCTGTCTTCTCTTGAGAGCCAGGTCTGCCTACGGCGGCCTTTCTCAATAGCAAGGCTATGGTCACTGAGTCTGTACATAGTCAAAGCTTTCCTTAAGTTTGGGTCAGTCACAGTGGTCAGGTATTCTGCCACTGTGTACTCTCTGTTTAGGGCCAAATAGGCATTCTAGTTTGCTCTGTTTTTTTGTTTGTTCTTTCCAATGTGTCAAGTAATTCTCTTTTTGTTTTCTCATGATTTGGTTGGGTCTAATTGTGTTGTTGTTGTTGTTGTCCTGGGGCTGTGTGGGGTCTGTTTGTGTTTGTGAAACAGAGGCCCAGGACAAGCTTACTTAGGGGACTCTTCTCCAAGTTCATCTCTCTGTAGGTGATGGCTTTGTTATGGAAGGTTTGGGAATCGCTTCCTTTTAAGTGGTTATAGAATTTAACGGCTCTTTTCTGGATTTTGATAATTAGCGGGTATTGGCCTAATTCTGCTCTGCATGCATTATTTGGTGTTTTACGTTGTACACGGAGGATGTTTTGCAGAATTCTGCATGCAGAGTCTCAATTTGGTGTCTCTCTCTCTCTCTCTCTCTCTCTCTCTCTCTCTCTCTCTCTCTCTCTCCCCCTCTATCGACCTCTCT
>NW_028161977.1:0-15000 GCF_964263955.1 Coregonus lavaretus
AAGAAGTCAGTCATCATGTACATAACGTCTCTGTTCCAAGTGCTGCCTCAGGGCGTAACCATGGAGGCCATCCAGGAAGTAGAGACGCTGCCTCGGACCATCGTCAAGCAGGAGGAACACTTCACCATCCAGACCCAGCAACGCTACTCCCAACAGGTAGGTCACACACAGGAGCTCGCATATGCACAAGCAACAGGTGCATGCGCAGGTCACACACACACACACACACACAGAGGCATGCACACACACATTCGCACACACACACAAACACTTATTCATCAACATACACAGCAGAAACCAAATCAATTTACAACTAATTTTTATTCTGGAGACAGTCGCTCACTCTCATGTCATCCTGATCTCACAATAATCCCACTCCAATTTCATTTACCTTTTCTTTGTTTATGTTAAAACCGTATCAATCTTCATCTTGATGTGCAAACCGTTTTATTTGGACTAAAAACTGCTCCTGCCAATCTCTCGTTGACTCCAATGACATTGTTACCGTGGTAAAGTCGAGGATGTCACCACGGTAGAATGGCATTTTATTACCATAGTAACACGCCATCATCACCATGATGATGATGACTCTTATCACCATGGTTAAAATGGCGTCGCTACTATGGTAAGATGGCATCCAGGTTGCGCCTCGAATGGCACCCTATTCCCTTATATAGCGCACTACTTTTGACCAGGGCTTATAGTGCTAGGGTCAAAAGTAGTGCACTAAATAGATAATAGGGTGTCATTTGAGACGAAGGCCGTCTGTATCTCTATATGTTACTCTGGCATTTTCATAATGGTAAGATGGCATTTCTTTCCCAAGATCCCCTGGGGCTGCATGCCTTCTCTGTGCTTCTCTCGTGTCTCTGCCGCCATGCAAACCAAAGCAGAAGAAATTACTAGGCGTTAGCTGGTTGAACAGCTGTGACTTTAAATCAGGGTTGTTATTGTTGACTGTTTATTGTTTCTGTTCCCTGTGGGGATTTCTCTCTCATTCAGCTGTTGTGTTGTGACATGTTGTTGTCTGTTCTACTGGGGCTCTAGGTCTGTTAGCTCTGGTCTCAGTCTGTCCTCCAGCTAGTCAACTATGTGTTCAGGGACATGTCCAAAATGGCACCCTACAGGGCCTCTGGTCAAAAGTAGTGCACTATATAGAGAATAGGGTGCCATTTGGGACGCATTCCATATCTGGCTGTTATCTCACTGCTATCATGCCATATGACTGGTATAGTGTTGTTATCTGAGGCCCTCCATCAGATGTTATAGTGAACGTGTTGCAGTAGTGGAGCCGTAATAGAAAGATACCCAGTGGGCAAATCCTGGCTAAACTAGTTGAAGAATGACGTCATAACGATACATGTTATCTTACCTCCTTTAATTGCTATCTTTCTGAGTCACTATTCTATTGATGTGGGACTATAAATTGTGATAATGACGGATGGATATGTGGTGGAGAGAGAGATGAGAGAGAGAATGAGAGAAAGAGAGCAAGAGAGAGAGAGAGAGATGGGGAGAATGAGAAAGAGAGAAAGAGAGAGAAAACGAGGAAGAAAGAGAGATAGGGAGTGAGAGAGAAAGAGAGAAAGAGAGAGAGAGGGAGAGAGAGAGAGAGAGAGAGAGAGAGAGAGAGAGAGAGAGAGAGAGAGAGAGAGAGAGAGAGAGAGAGAGAGAGAGAGAGAGAGAGAGAGAGAGAGAGAGAGATGAGATAGAGGGGGAAGAGAGAGAGGGAAATTAGTCTAGCTGTCTGGAAGATGTCATTATCCTTCACTTCATTTATCATCATTTACACCAACTGCCACAAGTATCTCTCCCACTCTGATGCAGACAGACAAGGAACAGGGAGACAGACGGACAGCGAAACAGACAGACAAGAGACAGGGAGACAAGGAGACAGACAGAGAGGGAGGCAGACAGACAGACAGACAGGAGACAGACAGGCTGGAGGGAGGCAGACAGGAGACAGGGAGACAGGAGACAGGGAGACAGGAGACAGGGAACAGACAGACAGACAGACAGACAGACAGACAGACAGACAGACAGACAGACAGACAGACAGACAGACAGACAGGAGACAGACAGGCTGGAGGGAGACAGGAGACAAGGAGACAGACATACAGACAGGAGACAGACAGACAGGAGACAGGGAGACAGGAGACAGACCGGGAGACAGGAGACAGACAGGGAACAGAAAGACAGGCAGGCAGACAGACAGACAGAAAGACAGGAGAAACAGGGACAGACAGAGAGACAGGAGCTGGGAAAACAGACAGACAGACAGACAGACAGACAGACAGACAGACAGACAGACAGGAGACAGGGAGACAGACATGGGACAGACAGACAGGGAGACAAGGGACAGGTAGACAGACAGACAGACAGGTAATAAACAGACAGGAGACAGGATGACAAGAGACAGACAGACAGAGAGGGAGACAGGCAGGAGGCAGACAGACAGGAGATAGGGAGACAGACAGACAGACAGACAGGGTGACAGGAGACAGGGAACAGAAAGCCAGACAGACAGACAGACATTGAGGCAGACAGGGTGACAGGGAGAGAGACATACAGACAGGGGACAGGGAGACGGTTCAGTTCACAGGCTGAATTGTCTGGATGAGTTAACGTGGTTTAGTATATTCAGCTATAGCTCAGGGGATTGGGCTGGGTTTAGGATACTATGTATCCAGGGTCCGTATGTATCAAGCTTCTTAGAATAGGAGTGCTGATATGTATTCAGTTTTGCCTTTTAGATCATAACGAATATGATTATCTCGATAAGGGGGATCTGATCCTAGATCAGCAGTCCTACTCTGAAACTCTGTGAATAAGGCCACAGAGCTGTCTTCCAGGCTGGCTTACAGTGTATTGTTGAGATGTGAGCAGATTCTGATCCGGACTATGTTGTGCAGACTGGGGAGTTAGGGGAGGGTTAATCCAGTATAATGGATGCTTCTCTCTCTGTCTTTAGGGGAGGGTTAATCCAGTATAATGGATACTGCTCTCTCTGTGTTTAGGGGAGGGTTAATCCAGTATAATGGATGCTGCTCTCTCTGTCTTTAGGGGAGGGTTAATCCAGTATAATGGATGCTGCTCTCTCTGTCTTTAGGGGAGGGTTAATCCAGTATAATGGATGCTGCTCTCTCTGTCTTTAGGGGAGGGTTAATCCAGTATAATGGATGCTGCTCTCTCTGTCTTTAGGGGAGGGTTAATCCAGTATAATGGATGCTGCTCTCTCTGTCTTTAGGGGAGGGTTAATCCAGTATAATGGATGCTGCTCTCTCTGTCTTTAGGGGAGGGTTAATCCAGTATAATGGATGCTGCTCTCTCTGTCTTTAGGGGAGGGTTAATCCAGTATAATGGATGCTGCTCTCTCTGTCTTTAGGGGAGGGTTAATCCATTATAATGGATGCTGCTCTCTCTGTCTTTAGGGGAGGGTTAATCCAGTATAATGGATGCTGCTCTCTCTGTCTTTAGGGGAGGGTTAATCCAGTATAATGGATGCTGCTCTCTCTGTCTTTAGGGGAGGGTTAATCCAGTATAATGGATACTGCTCTCTCTGTCTTTAGGGGAGGGTTAATCCAGTATAATGGATGCTGCTCTCTCTGTCTTTAGGGGAGGGTTAATCCAGTATAATGGATGCTGCTCTCTCTGTCTTTAGGGGAGGGTTAATCCAGTATAATGGATGCTGCTCTCTCTGTCTTTAGGGGAGGGTTAATCCAGTATAATGGATGCTGCTCTCTCTGTCTTTAGGGGAGGGTTAATCCAGTATAATGGATACTGCTCTCTCTGTCTTTAGGGGAGGGTTAATCCAGTATAATGGATGCTGCTCTCTCTGTCTTTAGGGGAGGGTTAATCCAGTATAATGGATGCTGCTCTCTCTGTCTTTAGGGGAGGGTTAATCCAGTATAATGGATGCTGCTCTCTCTGTCTTTAGGGGAGGGTTAATCCAGTATAATGGATGCTGCTCTCTCTGTCTTTAGGGGAGGGTTAATCCAGTATAATGGATGCTGCTCTCTCTGTCTTTAGGGGAGGGTTAATCCAGTATAATGGATACTGCTCTCTCTGTCTTTAGGGGAGGGTTAATCCAGTATAATGGATGCTGCTCTCTCTGTGTTTAGGGGAGGGTTAATCCAGTATAATGGATACTGCTCTCTCTGTCTTTAGGGGAGGGTTAATCCAGTATAATGGATGCTGCTCTCTCTGTCTTTAGGGGAGGGTTAATCCAGTATAATGGATACTGCTCTCTCTGTCTTTAGGGGAGGGTTAATCCAGTATAATGGATGCTGCTCTCTCTGTCTTTAGGGGAGGGTTAATCCAGTATAATGGATACTGCTCTATCTGTGTTTAGGGGAGGGTTAATCCAGAATAATGGATACTGCTCTCTCTGTCTTTAGGGGAGGGTTAATCCAGTATAATGGATGCTGCTCTCTCTGTCTTTAGGGGAGGGTTAATCCAGTATAATGGATGCCGCTCTCTCTGTGTTTAGGGGAGTGTTAATCCAGTATAATGGATGCTGCTCTCTCTGTGTTTAGGGGAGGGTTAATCCAGTATAATGGATGCTGCTCTCTCTGTCTTTAGGGGAGGGTTAATCCAGTATAATGGATGCTGCTCTCTCTGTCTTTAGGGGAGGGTTAATCCAGTATAATGGATGCTGCTCTCTCTGTCTTTAGGGGAGGGTTAATCCAGTATAATGGATGCCGCTCTCTCTGTCTTTAGGGGAGGGTTAATCCAGTATAATGGATACTGCTCTCTCTGTCTTTAGGGGAGGGTTAATCCAGTATAATGGATACTGCTCTCTCTGTCTTTAGGGGAGGGTTAATCCAGTATAATGGATGCTGCTCTCTCTGTCTTTAGGGGAGGGTTAATCCAGTATAATGGATACTGCTCTCTCTGTCTTTAGGGGAGGGTTAATCCAGTATAATGGATGCTGCTCTCTCTGTCTTTAGGGGAGGGTTAATCCAGTATAAGGGATGCTGCTCTCTCTGTCTTTAGGGGAGGGTTAATCCAGTATAATGGATACTGCTCTCTCTGTCTTTAGGGGAGGGTTAATCCAGTATAATGGATGCTGCTCTCTCTGTCTTTAGGGGAGGGTTAATCCAGTATAATGGATGCTGCTCTCTCTGTGTATAGGGGAGGGTTAATCCAGTATAATGGATGCTGCTCTCTCTGTCTTTAGGGGAGGGTTAATCCAGTATAATGGATGCTGCTCTCTCTGTGTTTAGGGGAGGGTTAATCCAGTATAATGGATGCTGCTCTCTCTGTCTTTAGGGGAGGGTTAACCCAGTATAATGGATGCTGCTCTCTCTGTCTTTAGGGGAGGGTTAATCCAGTATAATGGATGCTTAATCCAGTATAATGGATGCTGCTCTCTCTGTCTTTAGGGGAGGGTTAATCCAGTATAATGGATGCTGCTCTCTCTGTGTTTAGGGGAGGGTTAATCCAGTATAATGGATGCTGCTCTCTCTGTCTTTAGGGGAGGGTTAATCCAGTATAATGGATGCTGCTCTCTCTGTCTTTAGGGGAGGGTTAATCCAGTATAATGGATGCTGCTCTCTCTGTCTTTAGGGGAGGGTTAATCCAGTATAATGGATGCTGCTCTCTCTGTCTTTAGGGGAGGGTTAATCCAGTATAATGGATGCTTAATCCAGTATAATGGATGCTGCTCTCTCTGTCTTTAGGGGAGGGTTAATCCAGTATAATGGATGCCGCTCTCTCTGTCTTTAGGGGAGGGTTAATCCAGTATAATGGATACTGCTCTCTCTGTCTTTAGGGGAGGGTTAATCCAGTATAATGGATGCTGCTCTCTCTGTCTTTAGGGGAGGGTTAATCCAGTATAATGGATGCTGCTCTCTCTGTCTTTAGGGGAGGGTTAATCCAGTATAATGGATGCTGCTCTCTCTGTCTTTAGGGGAGGGTTAATCCAGTATAATGGATGCTGCTCTCTCTGTCTTTAGGGGAGGGTTAATCCAGTATAATGGATACTGCTCTCTCTGTCTTTAGGGGAGGGTTAATCCAGTATAATGGATGCTGCTCTCTCTGTCTGTAGGGGAGGGTTAATCCAGTATAATGGATGCTGCTCTCTCTGTGTATAGGGGAGGGTTAATCCAGTATAATGGATGCTGCTCTCTCTGTCTTTAGGGGGGGGTTAATCCAGTATAATGGTTGCTGCTCTCTCTGTGTTTAGGGGAGGGTTAATCCAGTATAATGGATGCTGCTCTCTCTGTCTTTAGGGGAGGGTTAATCCAGTATAATGGATGCTTAATCCAGTATAATGGATGCTGCTCTCTCTGTCTTTAGGGGAGGGTTAATCCAGTATAATGGATGCTGCTCTCTCTGTCTTTAGGGGAGGGTTAATCCAGTATAATGGATGCTGCTCTCTCTGTGTTTAGGGGAGGGTTAATCCAGTATAATGGATGCTGCTCTCTCTGTCTTTAGGGGAGGGTTAATCCAGTATAATGGATGCTGCTCTCTCTGTATTTAGGGGAGGGTTAATCCAGTATAATGGATGCTGCTCTCTCTGTCTTTAGGAGAGGGTTAATCCAGTATAATGGATGCTGCTCTCTCTGTCTTTAGGGGAGGGTTAATCCAGTATAATGGATGCTTAATCCAGTATAATGGATGCTGCTCTCTCTGTCTTTAGGGGAGGGTTAATCCAGTATAATGGATGCCGCTCTCTCTGTCTTTAGGGGAGGGTTAATCCAGTATAATGGATGCTTCTCTCTCTGTCTTTAGGGGAGGGTTAATCCAGTATAATGGATGCTGCTCTCTCTGTGTTTAGGGGAGGGTTAATCCAGTATAATGGATGCTGCTCTCTCTGTCTTTAGGGGAGGGTTAATCCAGTATAATGGATACTGCTCTCTCTGTGTTTAGGGGAGGGTTAATCCAGTATAATGGATGCTGCTCTCTCTGTCTTTAGGGGAGGGTTAATCCAGTATAATGGATGCTGTGTTTTATGTGTTGCTGATGTACTCTACATGTATTTTCTAAACTGTCTTTGTTGCTCTGCTCTGACACTCTTGCCCTTCCTTTCACATCTTTTTCATTCTCTCTCCCACTCTCTCCTCCACTCGCTCTCTTTCTCTGTCTCTCTCACCCTTTCACCCACCCACCCACACATCCCTTTGTGTCTATCCTCTGTCTTTTTCTCTCGCTCCTTGCCTCGATCTCATCCTCCCTTCTTCCCACACTCTTCCATCTCCTCCCTGTGACTCCCCCTCTCTTTTCCTGTCCTTCACCCTCTCCCTCTCCCCTCCTCCCTCTGACTCTCCCTCTCTGTCTCCTTTTCCTCTCCCTCTCCTCTTCTTGTTTTCTCTTCTCTTCTTCTGTCTGTCTTTTCTTTTCCTTTCTCTCCCCTTCTCTCTCTCTCAATCTCAATCTCTCTCTGTATCTGTCTCTCTCTCTGTCTCTGTCTCTGTCTCTGTCTCTGTCTCTGTCTCTGTCTCTGTCTCTCAGATCACAGTGAGTGTGTCTCAGGGGCGGGTTCGCACCCCCTCCCCCTCTCCTAAACCTCACTATAAAAGCTATGCCTACACTCAAGCTGCATATGTCAAGTCACCTGAACAAAAGAAGAGACGCTTTACTGAGCAGGTCTGTGTCTACGGCTAACTACCTACCCTGTCTCTAGTCTCAGCTGTAGCTCTCTCCACTCCTCCTCTCCTCCTCTCTCCTCTCTCCTCTCTCCTCTCACCTCTCTCCTCTCTCCTCTCTCCTCTCTCCTCTCCTCCTCCTCTCTCCTCTCCTCTTCCTCCTCTCCTCCTCTCTCCTCTCTCCTCTCTCCTCTCTTCCTCTCTCCTCTCCTCCTCTCTCCTCTCTCCTCTCTCCTCTCTCCTCTCTCCTCTCTCCTCTCTCCTCTCTCATACATTTTACATTTACATTTTAGTCATTTAGCAGACGCTCTTAACCAGAGCGACTTACAGGAGCAATTAGGGTTAAGTGCCTCTCTCCTCTCCGCCTCCTCTCTCCTCTCCTCTTCCTCCTCTCCTCCTCTCTCCTCTCTCCTCTCTCCTCTCCTCCTCCTCTCTCCTCTCCTCTTCCTCCTCTCCTCCTCTCCTCCTCTCCTCCTCTCTCCTCTCTCCTCTCTCCTCTCTTCCTCTCTCCTCTCCTCCTCCTCTCTCCTCTCCTCTCCTCCTCTCTCCTCTCCTGTCCTCTCTCCTCCTCTCTCCTCTCCTCCTTTCTCCTCTCCTCTCCTCTCCTCCTGGGTGTCCATCCATGGCTGAACAGAGTTGTCTGAGCCTGTGGCTACGTACCAGTTAGTCTTCATTACAGTTTAACACTTATCTGGGCATTGTGAGATATGAGGATCTGTGCAATACGACTACAATAAAGACGACCTGGCTTGGCCAGGCTAGGCCCAGCTCGGCCTACCTCCCCCCATCTCCCCCCCAGGCTAAATGAACAGTTATCTGGGTCTCCAGGCTCATCCCAGGTGTACCAGTGACTGACACAAATCTCAGAGTATGTCTGTGTCTACAGAGCATGTGGAGCCTCTGAACGGCATGGCATGGCACAGCACAGCTTGGCTAACAGCACCACAACACAACACACCAGGCGCTCTGTTTGTGCTGCTGACTAATGCACCAGTGTGTTTGGCTTTGTCACCGTGAGTCAATGTGTGTCTTTCTGTCTGTCTGTGTGTGTGTGTGTGTGTGTGTTTGTGTGTAGTGTAATTATACCTTTGGATAGAGTGTTGCCTTTTGTTTGTCTCTGTCTGTGCAGCAGGTGTGTGTGTGTGTGTGTGTGTGTGTGTGTGTGTGTGTGTGTGTGTGTGTGTGTGTGTGTGTGTGTGTGTGTGTGTGTGTGTGTGCATGTGGGGGTGTCTGTGTTTCTGTGCTTCACACCTCTAATGTGTTTTGGCTCCATTCCTCATCACACTCTCTTCCCTTCAAGGCAGGAAGTCTTTAGACTGTTGAGACTCCCTAGGAGAGGAAGCCTTGTTAATGTAGTGGGGAACAACTATTTTGCCATTTCTAAGAAAGCAATTCGTTTATTGTCAGTGGTGAGTCTAACCACGCTCTTCAGTCCACACTCTCCTCTCCCTCTCCTAACCCTCTCTCTCCCCCTTCCCCTGCCCCTCTCCCTCTCTCCCCCTCCCCTCCCCTCTCCCTCCCTCCCTCCCTCCCTCTCTCCCCCTTCCCCTGCCCATCTCCCTCCCTCCCTCTCCCCCTTCCCCTGCCCCTCTCCCTCTCTCCCCCTCCCCTCCCCTCTCCCTCCCTCCCTCCCTCTCTTCCCCTTCCCCTGCCCCTCTCCCTCCCTCCCTCTCTCCCCCTCCCATCCCCTCTCCCTCCCTCTCCCTCTCCCTCTCCCTCCCCTCTCCTAACCCTCTCTCTCTCCCCCTTCCCCCTTCCTCCTCCCCCTTCATCTCCCTCTCTCTCCTTCTCCATCTCCCTCTCCCTCCATCTCCCCTCCTCTCCTCCTCCTCACCCCAGACCCAGCTGCTGCGTGGGGGCAGTCAGGATGACCTGGAGCGGGGCCTGAGCCCCCTGGCCCCTGGGGACACCCAGCTGGAAGACTACCAGAGCTCCCTGGAGGAGGTCCTGACCTGGCTGCTGTCTGCAGAGGACGGCCTGCAGGCCCAGCCCCCCATCTCCTCCCACGTAGAGGAGGTCAAGGAGCAGTTCCACACACACGAGGTAAGGACACCCCAGAGGGGATATATACAGTGGGGAGAACAAGTATTTGAAACAAAAATCCAGAAAATCACATTGTATGATTTTTAAGTAATTAATTTGCATTTTATTGCATGACATAAGTATTTGATCACCTACCAACCAGTAAGAATTCCAGCTCTCACAGACCTGTTAGTATTTCTTTAAGAAGCCCTCCTGTTCTCCACTCATTACCTGTATTAACTGCACCTGTTTGAACTCGTTACCTGTATAAAAGACACCTGTCCACACACTCAATCAAACAGACTCCAACCTCTCCACAATGGCCAAGACCAGAGAGCTGTGTAAGGACATCAGGGATAAAATTGTAGACCTGCACAAGGCTGGGATGGGCTACAGGACAATAGGCAAGCAGCTTGGTGAGAAGGCAACAACTGTTGGCGCAATTATTAGAAAATGGAAGAAGTTCAAGATGACGGTCAATCACCCTCGGTCTGGGGCTCCATGCAAGATCTCACCTCGTGGGGCATCAATGATCATGAGGAAGGTGAGGGATCAGCCCAGAACTACACGGCAGGACCTGGTCAATGACCTGAAGAGAGCTGGGACCACAGTCTCAAAGAAAACCATTAGTAACACACTACGCCATCATGGATTAAAATCCAAGCCAGCGCATGTCCAGGCCGGTCTGAAGTTTGCCAATGACCATCTGGATGATCCAGAGGAGGAATGGGAGAAGGTCATGTGGTCTGATGAGACAAAAATAGAGCTTTTTGGTCTAAACTCCACTCGTCGTGTTTGGAGGAAGAAGAAGGATGAGTACAACCCCAAGAACACCATCCCAACCGTGATGCATGGAGGTGGAAACATAATTCTTTGGGGATGCTTTTCTGCAAAGGGGACAGGACGACTGCACCGTATTGAGGGGAGGATGGATGGGGCCATGTATCGCGAGATCTTGGCCAACAACCTCCTTCCCTCAGTAAGAGCATTGAAGATGGGTCGTGGCTGGGTCTTCCAGCATGACAACGATCCGAAACACAGAGCCAGGGCAACTAAGGAGTGGCTCTGTAAGAAGCATCTCAAGGTCCTGGAGTGGCCTAGCCAGTCTCCAGACCTGAACCCAATAGAAAATCTTTGGAGGGAGCTGAAAGTCCGTATTACCCAGCGACAGCCTCGAAACCTGAAGGATCTGGAGAAGGTCTGTATGGAGGAGTGGGCCAAAATCCCAGCTGCAGTGTGTGCAAACCTGGTCAAGACCTACAGGAAACGTATGATCTCTGTAATTGCAAACAAAGGTTTCTGTACCAAATATTAAGTTCTGCTTTTCTGATGTATCAAATACTTATGTCATGCAATAAAATGCAAAATAATTACTTAAAAATCATACAATGTGATTTTCTGGATTTTTGTTTTAGATTCCGTCTCTCACAGTTGAAGTGTACCTATGATAAAAAAATTACAGACCTCTACATGCTTTGTAAGTAGGAAAACCTGCAAAATCGGCAGTGTATCAAATACTTGTTCTCCCCACTGTACCAGTTTAGTTTATTTAGTATAACACATGAGGTAGGGACACCCCAGAGGGCATATATACCATTTGAGTTTATTTAGTATAACACATAAGGTAGGGACACCCCAGAGGGCATATATACCAGTTGAGTTAATTTAGTATAACACACGAGGTACAGAAGGGGTTCAAGTTCAAGACTTTCAAAACTTTATTGTCCATTATTGTCATGTGTTTTGTCATGTTTTATCATGCTTTGTTACACTGTGTATTTTTAAGAGCAATGAACACTAGGGACACCATAGAGGGGACATAGCTACAGGGCCTGCAGAAAGTATTCATACCCCTTGACTTATTCCACATTTTGTTGTGTTACAGCCTGAATTCAAAATGGATGAAAAAAAGAAAAATCCCACCCTACACACATTACCCAATAATGAAAAAGTGAAAACATGTTCTTAGACATTTTTGCAAATGTATTTAAAATGAAATGTACATAAGTATTCACAGCCCTGAGAAACAATACTTTGTAGAAGCACCTTTGGCAGCGATTACAGCTGTGAGTCTTTCTGCGTAAGTCTCTAAGAGCTTTCCACACCTGGATTTTGCAACATTTGCCCATTATTCTTTTCAAAATTCTTCAAGCTCTGTCAAATTGATTGTTGATTATTGCTAGACAACCATTTTTAGGTCTTGCCATAGATTTTTTTGAAGTCAAAACTGTACCTCAGCCACTCAACATTCCTTGTCTTCTTGCTAAGCAACTCCAGTGTAGATTTGGGCTTGTGTTTTAGGTTATTGTCCTGCTGAAAGGGGAATTCATATCGCAGTGTCTGGTGGAAAGCAGACTGAACCAGGTTTTCCTCTACGATTTTGCCTGTGCTTAGCGCCATTCTGTTTCTTTTTTATCCTGAAAAACTCCCCAGTCCTTAACGATTACAAGCATACCCTTAACATGATGCAGCCACCACCATGCTTGAAAATATGGAGAGTGGTACTCAGTAATGTGTTGTATTTGATTTTCCCCAAACATAACACTTTGTATTCAGGACAAAAGGTTAATTGCTTTGCAAATTAGTACATTTGCCTTGTTGCAAACAGGATGCATGTTTTGTAATATTTTTTATTCTGTACAGGCTTCCTTCTTTTCACTCTGTCAATTAGGTTAGTATTATGGAGTAACTACAACGTTGATGATCCATCAATTTTCTCCTATCACAGGCATTCAACTCTGTAACTGTTTTAAAGTCACCATTGGCCTCATGGTGAAATCCCTGAGCAGTTTCCTTCCTCTCCGGCAACTAAGTTAGGAAGGACGCCTGTATCTTTGTAGTGACTGGGTGTATTGATACACCATCCAAAGTGTAATTAATAACTTCACCATGCTCAAAGGGATATTCAATGTCTGCTTTTTTATCAATAGGGGCCCTTCTTTGCGAGGCATTGGAAAACCTCCCTGTTCTTGGTGGTTGAATCTGTGTTTAAAATTCTCTGCTCGACTGAGTGACCTTACAAATAATTGTACAGTGTGTGTGGGATACAGGGATGAGGTAGTCATAAAAAATAATGTTAAACACTGTTATTGCACACAGAGTCAGTGAGTCCATGCAACTTATTATGTGACTTGCTATGCACATTTTTACTCCTGAACTTATTTAGGCTTGCCATAACAAAGGACATGAATACTTATTGACTCAAGATATTTCAGCTTTTCATTTTTAATTAATTTGTTTAAAAAAACATAGACATATATTTTAAATTCAGGCTGTAACACAACAAAATGTGGAAAAAGTCAAGGGGTGTGAATACTTTCTGAATGCACTGTATATTACTTTAATTTAGTATATAGTAATGAATTACAAAACAATGAAAAAAGAAAGGAAAGATGAAAGGGAATATTTGTGCAGGTAGAAAACCTGACACTGTGTTTCCCCCCTGTGTGTTCATTATATACAATAACATGTACTGTGTGTTCCTGTGTGTGTGTTCCTGTGTCTGTGTGTGTGTCCCTACATGTTTGCATGCCTGTGTGTGTGTGTGTTCCTGTGTGTGTGTGTGTGTGTGTGTGTGTGTGTGTGTGTGTCTGTCTATGTGTGTGTGTGTGTGTCTGTGTGTGTGTGTGTGTGTGTGTGTGTGTGTGTGTGTGTGTCTGTCTATGTGTGTGTGTGTGTGTGTGTGTGTCTGTGTCTGTGTGTGTGTGTGTGTGTGTGTGTGTGTGTGTGTGTGTGTGTGTGTGTGTGTGTGTGTGTGTGTGTGTGTGCGTGCGTGTGTGTGTGTGTGTGTGTGTACATCCCTTCCTGCCTGTGTTCTCTCAGGGCTACATGGTGGAGCTGACATCCCACCAGGGCAGTGTGGGCAGGGTGCTGCGTGCGGGCAGTGCCCTCCTGGGTGAGGGGCGTTTAACAGAGGAGGAGGAGAAAGAGGTCAGGGAGCAGATGAACCTCCTCAACTCCCGCTGGGAACACCTCAGAGTGGCTAGCATGGAGAGACAGAGCAGGTAGGATGGATGGATGGATGGATGGATACACACACACACACACAGACATGGATGGATGGATGGATACACACGGATGGATAAATGGACACACACACACACACACACACACACACACACACATTTACATTTTAGTCATTTAGCAGACGCTCTTATCCAGAGTGACTTACAGTTAGTGAGTGCATACATTTTTCATACTGGCCCCCTGTGGGAATCAAACCCACAACCCTGGTGTTGCAAGCGCCATGCTCTACCAACTGAGCTACAGACAGACAGACAGACAGACAGACAGACAGACAGACAGACAGACAGAGACAGACAAACAGACAACCTATGGACCATACCTACATTAGGGTGATTATCACCTGCCTCCCTCTTGGTAATCTCTGCTGGTAATCATTGAGAGCATGTGTTAAGGCATTCATTAACCAGGGAAGCCAATGCATTATCCCATTCCCAGTGACCACTCCATCACTTCCTATCTCTACAACGCCTGACCCCTCCATAATGACTCCACACATACACAGGGTTGGGGAGTAACAGACTACATGTAACTGATTACAAAACAACTGTAACTCTAATCCGTTACACTACAAGCAACAATACTGTAATCAGATTACAGATACTTTTGAAAAACTAGATGAGTACTTCTAGGATTACTTCTAAATTCAGAAAGGATGTTTGCGAAACAATTCTTTATGACAACTTTCGATTTTCTCAATGACATTCAAATCATCATTGAAAAAAGGCGCAAGTTTGTTCCGCCTGAGCGAGTCTGACAACAAGTCAGAGACCACTATGATGACACACCAAATGCGTTTGATGGATCGCGGGAAAAGAGCAGGAATAGGCTTTTATAGGCTAGATTCCAAGCTATGTCTTCCAATGGTGCGACTGCTGTCGGCATCCAAAGATTATCCAACTTGAATAAACGCTTGGAGGTAAGGACGACAGCACTGGGGTAGCCTACCAGGCGATACGGATATCACTTATTACTGATATGTAGGCGCCATAGCGCATTGATGTCAATCACACTGCTGCTCTCTCATTTAGCTATTTGCGCCTTATGGATTGTGGATGTTGTGGATGCGGATGGCTGTTCACAAATGTATATGTTTA
The DNA here is from genome assembly GCF_964263955.1 of Coregonus lavaretus. Taxonomy (NCBI): domain Eukaryota; kingdom Metazoa; phylum Chordata; class Actinopteri; order Salmoniformes; family Salmonidae; genus Coregonus; species Coregonus lavaretus. The sequence continues at coordinate 14,732 of NW_028161977.1, forward strand.
TTTTAACCCAATACAGATTGAATATAAGAAGTTTAAGCTGCCTGTCAATCATTGTTTTTGAAACCAGTGGACAGCCAGTGAAATAATGCGCTCTTGCAACAGCTGCATAGCCTATGGAATAAAAGCTTGAGGGAGTTCCCCCCTTCTAAACTCCTCTGTGGTACTATTGATATATTTCCAAGTCCTCTTCTTGAAGTTCAAGGGGTATTCAATAAATTATTATCTGTAGTAGAAAGCAATGGGTTAGAAGAAGCCTACATAACCAACCC
>NW_028161976.1:0-27500 GCF_964263955.1 Coregonus lavaretus
CACACACACATCACACACACACACACACACATCACACACACACACACACACAGACATCACACACACACACACACACACACACACACACACACACACACACACACACACACACACACATCACACACACACACACACACACACACATCACACACACACACACATCACACACACACACACACACACACACACACACACATCATCACACACACACACACACACACACACACACACACACACACACACACACACACACACACACACACACACACACACACACACACACACACACACACACACACACACACACACACACACACACACACACACACATCACACACACACACACACACACACACACACACACACACACACACACACACACACACACACACACACACACACACACACACACACATACACACACACACACACACACACACACACACACACACAGACACACACACACACGCACGCACGCTCCCTCACTGTTCTCTTTCTCTCTTTCTCCAGGAGGCCCCGCGTCTTCGGTGATGATGTCTGTAGACGTGGCCAATAGGAACGGCCCTGCCGTGACTCCTCCCACCTCCCTCAGCATTCGCTCCTCCCACAACCATGATGTCAGAGGTGATGATGTCACCAGGCAGGGGTGGGCCACACTTCCTAAGTGTCGTAAGAAGTATTCTCTGACCAGTATCCAGAGTGCCATGGGGCTGAGTGACGCAACTCCACCTTCATCATCGACTCCCAACAACCCCAAACTGGCCAAGAACGGGGTGAACGCACTGCGCAAAGCAGCCGAGCAACATGACCACAACAAGAACACAACCACTGACCCCGACTCTGACCCTAACTCAACCACAGAGGAACGCTATACAAACAATATAACCATCAATGAGGACATCATCACCAAGATTAACCCCGACACCAAGACACATCTGGACCTGAAAACGAACGTGAACTCAGATCTGGACCTGAAAACTAACGCGAACTCAGATCTGGACCTGAAAACTAACGTGAACTCAGATCTGGACCTGAAAACTAACGTGAACTCAGATCTGGACCTGAAAACAAACGTGAACTCAGATCTGGACCTGAAAACTAACGTGAACTCAGATCTGGACCTGAAAACTAACGCGAACTCAGATCTGGAACTGAAAACTAACGTGAACTTAGATCTGGACCTGAAAACTAACGTGAACTCAGATCTGGACCTGAAAACTAACGCGAACTCAGATCTGGACCTGAAAACTAACATGAACTCAGATCTCAACAGCAACACGAATGGGACAGACGACGGGGATGACGTCAGCATCCTGTCTGAGAAGGAAGTGGAGATGAAGATAGAGGAGGAGGAAGAGCAGAGGCCTCTGTTGAAGAGCGAGAACCAGGTCAAAGCTCCAGACCAGGGGAGCCACTCAGACCTCCACCCCAGCTTTAGGCTCCTCAAATCGGGTAAAGACTCTCCGTGTCCCCCTCCTCCCTCCACACCCAGACACAGCAGTCCTGAAGACACCCCTCTCCTCTCCTCCACCTCTCCTCTGGGGCACAAGGATAGTGTTGTAGAGGGGAAGACAGACTGTGGTGTGATCAGGATCCAGGACGTGAACCCTTCTGGCTGGTCCTCTGTGTCTCAGGAGAACATCTCACCTCCCCACACAGGTTGGCCTGTAGCACACACACACACACACACACACACACACACACACACACACACACACACACACACACACACACACACACACACACACACACACACACACACACACACACACACACACACACACACACACACACACACACACACACTCACTCGGACTCACACACACACACACACACACACACACACACACACACACACACACACACACACACACACACACACACACAAACACTCACTCACTCGGACTCACACACACACACACACACACACACACACACACACACACACACACACACACACACACACACACACACACACACACACACACACACACACACTCACTCGGACTCACACACACACACACACACACACACACACACACACACACACACTCACTCGGACTCACACACGCACGCACACACACACACACACACACACACACACACACACACACACACACACACACTCGGACTCACACATACACACACTCACTCGGACTCACACACACACACACACACACATACACACACACACACACACACACACACACACACACTCACTCACTCACTCACTCGGACTCACACACACACACTCACTCACTCGGACTCACACACACACACACACACACTCACTCAGACTCACATAAACACACACACACACACACACACACACACTCACTCGGACTCACACACACGTCACGTACGCATGCACGAACACACACCATATTGTTCACGAGGAAAGAGTGCAGTGTGGGAGGCTTCGGTCTGTGACTCAGTGTGTTTGGTTCTGCTGGTTTGGTTTCAGTCTGTGGGTCAGTGACTCAGTGTGTTTGGTTCTGCTGGTTTGATTTCAGTCTGTGACTCAGTGACTCAGTGTGTTTGGTTCTGCTGGTTTGGTTTCAGTCTGTGGCTCAGTGACTCAGTGTGTTTGGTTCTGAGTCATAGAGTCATAGTCTGGTGTGTAGAGTCATAGTCTGGTGTGTAGAGTCATATAGTCATAGTCTGGTGTGTAGAGTCATAGTCTGGTGTGTAGAGTCATAGAGTCATAGTCTGGTGTGTAGAGTCATAGAGTCATAGTCTGGTGTGTAGAGTCATAGTCTGGTGTGTAGAGTCATATAGTCATAGTCTGGTGTGTAGAGTCATAGAGACATAGTCTGGTGTGTAGAGTCATAGTCTGGTGTGTAGAGTCATAGTCTGGTGTGTAGAGTCATAGTCTGGTGTGTAGAGTCATAGAGTCATAGTCTGGTGTGTAGAGTCATATAGTCATAGTCTGGTGTGTAGAGTCATAGTCTGGTGTGTAGAGTCATAGTCTGGTGTGTAGAGTCATAGTCTGGTGTGTAGAGTCATATAGTCATAGTCTGGTGTGTAGAGTCATAGTCTGGTGTGTAGAGTCATATTCTGGTGTGTAGAGTCATATAGTCATAGTCTGGTGTGTAGAGTCATATAGTCATAGTCTGGTGTGTAGAGTCATAGTCTGGTGTGTAGAGTCATATAGTCATAGTCTGGTGTGTAGAGTCATAGAGTCATAGTCTGGTGTGTAGAGTCATAGAGTCATAGTCTGGTGTGTAGAGTCATAGAGTCATAGTCTGGTGTGTAGAGTCATAGTCTGGTGTGTAGAGTCATAGTCTGGTGTGTAGAGTCATAGAGTCATAGTCTGGTGTGTAGAGTCATAGAGTCATAGTCTGGTGTGTAGAGTCATATAGTCATAGTCTGGTGTGTAGAGTCATAGTCTGGTGTGTAGAGTCATAGTCTGGTGTGTAGAGTCATATAGTCATAGTCTGGTGTGTAGAGTCATAGTCTGGTGTGTAGAGTCATATAGTCATAGTCTGGTGTGTAGAGTCATATAGTCATAGTCTGGTGTGTAGAGTCATAGTCTGGTGTGTAGAGTCATAGAGTCATAGTCTGGTGTATAGAGTCATAGTCTGGTGTGTAGAGTCATAGAGTCATAGTCTGGTGTGTAGAGTCATATAGTCATAGTCTGGTGTGTAGAGTCAGAGTCATAGTCTGGTGTGTAGAGTCATAGTCTGGTGTGTAGAGTCATAGAGTCATAGTCTGGTGTGTAGAGTCATAGTCTGGTGTGTAGAGTCATAGTCTGGTGTGTAGAGTCATAGAGTCATAGTCTGGTGTGTAGAGTCATAGAGTCATAGTCTGGTGTGTAGAGTCATAGTCTGGTGTGTAGAGTCATATAGTCATAGTCTGGTGTGTAGAGTCATATAGTCATAGTCTGGTGTGTAGAGTCATAGTCTGGTGTGTAGAGTCATATTCTGGTGTGTAGAGTCATATAGTCATAGTCTGGTGTGTAGAGTCATATAGTCATAGTCTGGTGTGTAGAATCATAGTCTGTTGTGTAGAGTCATAGTCTGGTGTGTAGAGTCATAGAGTCATAGTCTGGTGTGTAGAGTCATATAGTCATAGTCTGGTGTGTAGAGTCATAGTCTGGTGTGTAGAGTCATAGTCTGGTGTGTGGAGTAATATAGTCATAGTCTGGTGTGTAGAGTCATATAGTCATAGTCTGGTGTGTAGAGTCATAGAGTCATAGTCTGGTGTGTAGAGTCATAGTCTGGTGTGTAGAGTCATAGAGTCATAGTCTGGTGTGTAGAGTCATATAGTCATAGTCTGGTGTGTAGAGTCATATAGTCATAGTCTGGTGTGTAGAGTCATAGTCTGGTGTGTAGAGTCATAGAGTCATAGTCTGGTGTGTAGAGTCATATAGTCATAGTCTGGTGTGTAGAGTCATAGTCTGGTGTGTAGAGTCATAGTCTGGTGTGTAGAGTCATAGAGTCATAGTCTGGTGTGTAGAGTCATAGAGTCATAGTCTGGTGTGTAGAGTCATAGTCTGGTGTGTAGAATCATAGAGTCATAGTCTGGTGTGTAGAGTCATATAGTCATAGTCTGGTGTGTAGAGTCATATAGTCATAGTCTGGTGTGTAGAGTCATAGTCTGGTGTGTAGAGTCATATAGTCATAGTCTGGTGTGTAGAGCCATAGTCTGGTGTGTAGAGTCATAGTCTGGTGTGTAGAGTCATATAGTCATAGTCTGGTGTGTAGAGTCATAGTCTGGTGTGTATAGTCATATAGTCATAGTCTGGTGTGTAGAGTCATATAGTCATAGTCTGGTGTGTAGAGTCATAGTCTGGTGTGTAGAGTCATATAGTCATAGTCTGGTGTGTAGAGTCATATAGTCATAGTCTGGTGTGTAGAGTCATAGTCTGGTGTGTAGAGTCATAGTCTGGTGTGTAGAGTCATATAGTCATAGTCTGGTGTATAGAGTCATAGTCTGGTGTGTAGAGTCATAGAGTCATAGTCTGGTGTGTAGAGTCATAGTCTGGTGTGTAGAGTAATAGAGTCATAGTCTGGTGTGTAGAGTCATATAGTCATAGTCTGGTGTGTAGAGTCATATAGTCATAGTCTGGTGTGTAGAGTCATAGAGTCATAGTCTGGTGTGTAGAGTCATAGTCTGGTGTGTAGAGTCATATAGTCATAGTCGGGTGTGTAGAGTCATAGTCTGGTGTGTAGAGTCATAGAGTCATAGTCTGGTGTGTAGAGTCATATAGTCATAGTCTGGTGTGTAGAGTCATAGTCTGGTGTGTAGAGTCATAGTCTGGTGTGTTGAGTCATAGTCTGGTGTGTAGAGTCATATAGTCATAGTCTGGTGTGTTGAGTCATAGTCTGATGTGTAGAGTCATATAGTCATAGTCTGGTGTGTAGAGTCATATAGTCATAGTCTGGTGTGTAGAGTCATAGTCTGGTGTGTAGAGTCATAGTCTGGTGTGTAGAGTCAGAGAGTCATAGTCTAGTGTGTAGAGTCATATAGTCATAGTCTGGTGTGTAGAGTCATAGTCTGGTGTGTAGAGTCATATAGTCATAGTCTGGTGTGTAGAGTCATAGTCTGGTGTGTTGAGTCATAGTCTGGTGTGTAGAGTCATAGTCTGGTGTGTAGAGTCATAGAGTCATAGTCTGGTGTGTAGAGTCATAGTTTGGTGTGTAGAGTCATAGAGTCATAGTCTGGTGTGTTGAGTCATAGTCTGGTGTGTAGAGTCATAGTCTGGTGTGTAGAGTCATAGAGTCATAGTCTGGTGTGTAGAGTCATAGTCTGGTGTGTAGAGTCATAGAGTCATAGTCTGGTGTGTAGAGTCATATAGTCATATTCTGGTGTGTAGAGTCATAGTCTGGTGTGTAGAGTCATAGAGTCATTGTCTGGTGTGTAGAGTCATATAGTCATAGTCTGGTGTGTAGAGTCATAGTCTGGTGTGTAGAGTCATATAGTCATAGTCTGGTGTGTAGAGTCATAGAGTCATAGTCTGGTGTGTAGAGTCATATAGTCATAGTCTGGTGTGTAGAGTCATAGAGTCATAGTCTGGTGTGTAGAGTCATAGAGTCATAGTCTGGTGTGTAGAGACATATAGTCATAGTCTTGTGTGTAGAGTCATATAGTCATAGTCTGGTGTGTAGAGTCATAGTCTGGTGTGTAGAGTCATAGTCTGGTGTGTCGAGTCATAGTCTGGTGTGTAGAGTCATATAGTCATAGTCTGGTGTGTAGAGTCATAGAGTCATAGTCTGGTGTGTAGAGTCATATAGTCATAGTCTGGTGTGTAGAGTCATATAGTCATAGTCTGGTGTGTAGAGTCATATAGTCATAGTCTGGTGTGTAGAGTCATAGTCTGGTGTGTAGAGTCATAGTCTGGTGTGTAGAGTCATATAGTCATAGTCTGGTGTGTAGAGTCATAGAGTCATAGTCTGGTGTGTAGAGTCATAGTCTGGTGTGTAGAGTCATAGTCTGGTGTGTAGATTCATATAGTCATAGTCTGGTGTGTAGAGTCATAGTCTGGTGTGTAGAGTCATAGAGTCATAGTCTGGTGTGTAGAGACATAGAGTCATAGTCTGGTGTGTAGAGTCATATAGTCATAGTCTGGTGTGTAGAGTCATAGTCTGGTGTGTAGAGTCATATAGTCATAGTCTGGTGTGTAGAGTCATATAGTCATAGTCTGGTGTGTAGAGTCATAGAGTCATAGTCTGGTGTGTAGAGTCATATAGTCATAGTCTGGTGTGTAGAGTCATATAGTCATAGTCTGGTGTGTAGAGTCATAGTCTGGTGTGTAGAGTCATATAGTCATAGTCTGGTGTGTATTGTCATATAGTCATAGTCTGGTGTGTAGAGTCATAGTCTGGTGTGTAGAGTCATATAGTCATAGTCTGGTGTGTAGAGTCATATAGTCATAGTCTGGTGTGTAGAGTCATAGAGTCATAGTCTGGTGTGTAGAGTCATATAGTCATAGTCTGGTGTGTAGAGTCATATAGTCATAGTCTGGTGTGTAGAGTCATATAGTCATAGTCTGGTGTGTAGAGTCATAGTCTGGTGTGTAGAGTCATATAGTCATAGTCTGGTGTGTAGAGTCAAATAGTCATAGTCTGGTGTGTAGAGTCATAGAGTCATAGTCTGGTGTGTAGAGTCATATAGTCATAGTCTGGTGTGTAGAGTCATAGAGTCATAGTCTGGTGTGTAGAGTCATATAGTCATAGTCTGGTGTGTAGAGTCATAGTCTGGTGTGTAGAGTCATATAGTCATAGTCTGGTGTGTAGAGTCATATAGTCATAGTCTGGTGTGTAGAGTCATAGAGTCATAGTCTGGTGTGTAGAGTCATATAGTCATAGTCTGGTGTGTAGAGTCATAGAGTCATAGTCTGGTGTGTAGAGTCATATAGTCATAGTCTGGTGTGTAGAGTCATAGTCTGGTGTGTAGAGTCATATAGTCATAGTCTGGTGTGTAGAGTCATATAGTCATAGTCTGGTGTGTAGAGTCATAGAGTCATAGTCTGGTGTGTAGAGTCATATAGTCATAGTCTGGTGTGTAGAGTCATATAGTCATAGTCTGGTGTGTAGAGTCATATAGTCATAGTCTGGTGTGTAGAGTCATAGTCTGGTGTGTAGAGTCATAGAGTCATAGTCTGGTGTGTAGAGTCATATAGTCATAGTCTGGTGTGTAGAGTCATAGTCTGGTGTGTAGAGTCATAGTCTGGTGTGTAGAGTCATATAGTCATAGTCTGGTGTGTAGAGTCATAGTCTGGTGTGTAGAGTCATAGAGTCATAGTCTGGTGTGTAGAGTCATATAGTCATAGTCTGGTGTGTAGAGTCATAGTCTGGTGTGTAGAGTCATAGAGTCATAGTCTGGTGTGTAGAGTCATATAGTCATAGTCTGGTGTGTAGAGTCATAGTCTGGTGTGTAGAGTCATATAGTCATAGTCTGGTGTGTAGAGTCATAGTCTGGTGTGTAGAGTCATAGAGTCATAGTCTGGTGTGTAGAGTCATATAGTCATAGTCTGGTGTGTAGAGTCATAGTCTGGTGTGTAGAGACATATAGTCATAGTCTGGTGTGTAGAGTCATAGTCTGGTGTGTAGAGTCATAGTCTGGTGTGTAGAGTCATAGTCTGGTGTGTAGAGTCATAGTCTGGTGTGTAGAGTCATAGAGTCATAGTCTGGTGTGTGGAGTCATACAGTCGTAGTCTTGTGAGTGTGCATAGAGTCAGTGCAAGATGGGGTCAATGCAGATAGTCCAGGTAACCATTTAATTAACTTTTTTAGCAGTCTTATGGCTATTTATCAGTCTAATGGCTTGGGGGTGAAAGCTGTCTCGGAGCCTGTTGGTCCAAGATCCGATGTCCCAGTACAGTTTTCCGGACGGTAGCAGAGTAAACAGTCTATGGCAGGGCTCTCCAACCCTGTTCCTGGAAAGAAACCCTCCTGTAGGTTTTCGCCCCAACTCCAGTTGTAACTAACCTGATTCAGCTTCTCAACCAGCTAATTACTAGCAAATACCTAGGTGTCTGGTTAGACCGTAAACTCTCCTTCCAGACTCACATTAAGCATCTCCAATCCAAAGTTAAATCTAGAATCGGCTTCCTATTTCGCAACAAAGCCTCCTTCACTCATGCTGCTAAACATGCCCTCGTAAAACTGACTATCCTACCAATCCTTGACTTCGGTGATGTCATTTACAAAATAGCCTCCAACACTCTACTCAGCAAATTGGATGTAGTCTATCACAGTGCCATCCGTTTTGTCTCCAAAGCCCCATATACTACCCACCATTGTGACCTGTACGCTCTCGTTGGCTGGCCCTCACTACATATTCGTCGCCAAACCCACTGGCTCCAGGTCATCTATAAATCACTTCTAGGCAAATCCCCGCCTTATCTTAGCTCATTGGTCACCATAGCAACACCCACCCGTAGTCTGCGCTCCAGTGGGTATATCTCACTGGTCATCCCCAAAGCCAACACCTCCTTTGGCCGCCATTCCTTCCAGTTCTCTGCTGCCAATGACTGGAACGAATTGCAAAAATCCCTGAAGCTGGAGACTCTTATCTCCCTCACTAACTTTAAGCATCAGTTGTCAGAGCACCTTACCGATCACTGCACCTGTACACAGCCCATCTGTAATTAGCCCACCCAACTACCTCATCCCTATATTGTTATTTATTTTGCTCTTTTGCACCCCAGTATCTCTATTTGCACATAATCTTCTGCACATCTATCACTCCAGTGTTAATACTAAATTGTAATTATTTTGCACTATGGCCTATTTATTGCCTTACCTCCATAACTTAATACATTTGCACACACTGTATATATATTTTCTGTTGTATTTTTGACTTTATGTTTTGTTTACCCCATATGTAACTCTGTGTTGTTGTTTTTATCGCACTGCTTTGCTTTATCTTGGCCAGGTCGCAGTTGTAAATGAGAACTTGTTTTCAACTGGCTTACCTGGTTAAATAAAGGTGACATAAAACATAAAAAAATATATATATAGAATCAGGTGCACTAGATTCAGGAGGGTATCTCTCCGGAGGGTATCTCTCCAGGAACAGGGTTGGAGTGAAAACCTTCAGGAGGGTAGCTCTCAAGGAACAGGGTTGGAGTGAAAACCTACAGCAGGGTAGCTCTCAGGAACAGGGTTGGAAATCCCTGGTCTATGACTTGGGTGGCTGAAGTCTTTGTCAATTTTCCGGGCCTTCCTCTGACACCGCCTGGTATAGAGGTCCTGGATGGCAGGGAGCTCTGCCCCAGTGATGTACTGGGCCGTACGCACCACACTCTGTAGCGCTTTGTGGTCGAGGGCGGTGCATTTGCCATTCCATTTTTATTTATTTGTATTAACTTTTATTTATTCAGGGTAGCCCAATTGAGACCAGGGTCTCATTCCCAATGGTGCCTTGAGAACAAACATTTACTCACAATGAATGGCGCAATGATAGACTGAATCCAAAGGTGTAAGAGTAGTGGCTGCTGCATTCTGGGAAATGGAGTCACCATAGTCAAGAACTGGCAGGAAAGTTGACTGTGCAATCTGCTTCCTGCTATTTAGTGAGAGGCAAGATCTGTTTCTAAAAAATAATCCCACTTTAAATCTGAGCTTTTTAACTAGCTCATCTGTGTGTTTTTTTAAACATTAAATCTTTGTCAATCCAAATGTCCAGATATTTGTAGGCGGGAACCCGATCAATGGGAGAACCATTCAATGAATAAATATGTAGTTCATCTGAAACATTTTTGAGAGAACTAGAGAACAACATGTATTTATTCTTGTCCACATTAAGTACCCGTTTTAAACCAACCAGGGCTTTCTGACGTTTTAAACCAACCAGGGCTTTCTGACGTTTTAAACCAACCAGGGCTTTCTGACGTTTTAAACCAACCAGGGCTTTCTGTAAGGTAACAAGGTCCCATTGCAGTTCTAACATAGCCCTGGTCAATAGTTGGGGCAACGGGGTACATAACAGTATCGTCGACATACAGATGGATATTACAAGTTTTAACAGACAGACCAATATTATTTATATAAATAGTAAAGAGAACAGGTCTCAGTACCGACCCCTGCGGGACCCCTTTTGTAATATCCAGGAAACTAGACTTAACACCATCAGCGATCACACGTTGAGTCCTGTCTGACAGATAATTCTCAAACCACTTGCAAGAAGCCTGATCCTATTTCAGTCAACCTTTGGATAAGAATGCGATGGTCAACGGTGTCCAAGGACTTGGTCTATATATAAGGCAGCACAAATTATTTTTAGGATCCAAGCAATTTAACACATAATCTAAAACAGGGAGGGGCAACTTTGATGGGGGTGGGAGCCACAAAAAAACAGAACCGAAACCCCCCCACTTGCGAGCAAAACATTTTAGCGGCCCCCCCTCGTGACAGCGAAGAGAAATATTTTACGTTTTAAAGTTCATTTCCTGCATTTCTACACATTTTGCCATAAGGGGGCGGAGGCAAATATTTGCCATGATCACTACAAGTTTCGATAGCTGGCTGCTAGACTGACTAACCAATCTAAAAAGAAATGCTGATATGGGCTAATTGAGTGACTGGCTCATGCACAACCACATTTCTAAATTGCACCTTGTGTATTCTACTATTCTAACTCTCAACAGTAAGTTGAGACCCTGACTGAGTTCCTAAAAAAATGTAAAATAAATAAAACATTATTATTATTATTATTCAATCTCTATATTGGTCCGCAGGCTGCATGGGCTGCATCCCTGATCTAGAACAAGCATCTGAAACTGTGTCCAGATATACAAACAGACTGGTGCACATTAAGAATAGAATGAGACTGGTGCACATTAAGAATAGAATGAGACTGGTGCACATTAAGAATAGAATGAGACTGGTGCACATTAAGAATAGAGTGAGACTGGTGCACATTAAGAATAGAATGAGACTGGTGCACATTAAGAATAGAATGAGACTGGTGCACATTAAGAATAGAATGAGACTGGTGCACATTAAGAATAGAATGAGACTGATGCACATTAAGAATAGAATGAGACTGGTGCACATTAAGAATAGAGTGAGACTGGTGCACATTAAGAATAGAATGAGACTGGTGCACATTAAGAATAGAATGAGACTGGTGCACATTAAGAATATAATGAGACTGGTGCACATTAAGAATAGAATGAGACTGGTGCACATTAAGAATAGAATGAGACTGGTGCACATTAAGAATAGAGTGAGACTGGTGCACATTAAGAATAGAATGAGACTGGTGCACATTAAGAATAGAGTGAGACTGGTGCACATTAAGAATAGAATGAGACTGGTGCACATTAAGAATAGAATGAGACTAGTGCACATTAACAATATAATGAGACTGGTGCACATTAAGAATAGAGTGAGACTGGTGCACATTAAGAATAGAATGAGACTGGTGCACATTAAGAATAGAATGAGACTGGTGCACATTAAGAATAGAATGAGACTGGTGCACATTAACAATAGAATGAGACTGGTGCACATTAAGAATAGAATGAGACTGGTGCACATTAAGAATAGAGTGAGACTGGTGCACATTAAGAATAGAATGAGACTGGTGCACATTAAGAATAGAGTGAGACTGGTGCACATTAAGAATAGAATGAGACTGGTGCACATTAAGAATAGAATGAGACTGGTGCACATTAAGAATAGAATGAGACTGGTGCACATTAAGAATAGAGTGAGACTGGTGCACATTAAGAATAGAATGAGACTGGTGCACATTAAGAATAGAATGAGACTGGTGCACATTAACAATAGAATGAGACTGGTGCACATTAAGAATAGAATGAGACTGGTGCACATTAAGAATAGAATGAGACTGGTGCACATTAAGAATAGAATGAGACTGGTGCACATTAAGAATAGAATGAGACTGGTGCACATTAAGAATAGAATGAGACTGGTGCACATTAAGAATAGAATGAGACTGGTTTACATTAACAATAGAATGAGACTGGTGCACATTAAGAATAGAATGAGACTGGTGCACATTAAGAATAGAATGAGACTGGTGCACATTAAGAATAGAGTGAGACTGGTGCACATTAAGAATAGAGTGAGACTGGTGCACATTAAGAATAGAGTGAGATTGGTGCACATTAAGAATAGAGTGAGACTGGTGCACATTAAGAATAGAGTGAGACTGGTGCACATTAAGAATAGAATGAGACTGGTGCACATTAACAATAGAATGAGACTGGTGCACATTAAGAATAGAATGAGACTGGTGCACATTAAGAATAGAATGAGACTGGTGCACATTAAGAATAGAATGAGACTGGTGCACATTAAGAATAGAGTGAGACTGGTGCACATTAAGAATAGAGTGAGACTGGTGCACATTAAGAATAGAATGAGACTGGTGCACATTAACAATAGAATGAGACTGGTGCACATTAACAATAGAGTGAGACTGGTGCACATTAAGAATAGAATGAGACTGGTGCACATTAAGAATAGAATGAGACTGGTGCACATTAAGAATAGAATGAGACTGGTGCACATTAAGAATAGAGTGAGACTGGTGCACATTAACAATAGAATGAGACTGGTGCACATTAAGAATAGAATGAGACTGATGCACATTAACAATAGAGTGAGACTGGTGCACATTAAGAATATAATGAGACTGGTGCACATTAAGAATAGAGTGAGACTGGTGCACATTAAGAATAGAATGAGACTGGTGCACATTAAGAATAGAATGAGACTGGTGCACATTAAGAATAGAATGAGACTGGTGCACATTAAGAATAGAGTGAGACTGGTGCACATTAAGAATAGAATGAGACTGGTGCACATTAAGAATAGAATGAGACTGGTGCACATTAAGAATAGAATGAGACTGGTGCACATTAAGAATAGAATGAGACTGGTGCACATTAACAATAGAGTGAGACTGGTGCACATTAAGAATAGAATGAGACTGGTGCACATTAAGAATAGAATGAGACTGGTGCACATTAACAATAGAGTGAGACTGGTGCACATTAACAATAGAATGAGACTGGTGCACATTAACAATAGAATGAGACTGGTGCACATTAACAATAGAATGAGACTGGTGCACATTAACAATAGAATGAGACTGGTGCACATTAAGAATAGAATGAGACTGGTGCACATTAAGAATAGAATGAGACTGGTGCACATTAACAATAGAATGAGACTGGTGCACATTAAGAATAGAATGAGATTGGTGCACATTAAGAATAGAATGAGACTGGTGCACATTAAGAATAGAATGAGACTGGTGCACATTAAGAATAGAATGAGACTGGTGCACATTAAGAATAGAGTGAGACTGATGCACATTAAGAATAGAATGAGACTGGTGCACATTAAGAATAGAATGAGACTGGTGCACATTAAGAATAGAATGAGACTGGTGCACATTAAGAATAGAGTGAGACTGGTGCACATTAAGAATAGAATGAGACTGGTGCACATTAAGAATAGAATGAGACTGGTGCACATTAAGAATAGAATGAGACTGGTGCACATTAAGAATAGAGTGAGACTGATGCACATTAAGAATAGAATGAGACTGATGCACATTAACAATAGAATGAGACTGGTGCACATTAAGAATAGAATGAGACTGGTGCACATTAAGAATAGAATGAGACTGATGCACATTAACAATAGAATGAGACTGGTGCACATTAAGAATAGAATGAGACTGGTGCACATTAACAATAGAATGAGACTGGTGCACATTAAGAATAGAATGAGACTGATGCACATTAAGAAAAGAGTGAGAAGTTAAAAAAGCTATTAGCTGAAAGTTAGTCAAGGATTGTAAAACTTTGGAAAGGCAAGATAACTTGGAAATTGGACGGTAGTTATCTACGTCAGAAGGAGCTCCTCCTTTATGCCTCTTTCCAGATCTTAGGGAAAACACCAGAAACAACTGTCAAGTTAAACATATAGGTTAATGATTGTGCAATAAGTGGGACAGAGAGCTGCAGTAAGAAGGGATCAAGTGGATCAGCCCCTTGTGGTTTTATTAACATCAATCTGTACTGCAGTAGGAAGGGATCAAGTGAATCAGCCCCTTGTGGATTTATTAACATCAATCTGTACTGCAGTAAGACGGGATCAAGTGAATCAGCCCCTTGTGGTTTTATTAACATCAATCTGTACTGCGGTAGGAAGGGATCAAGTGAATCAGCCCCTTGTGGTTTTATTAACAGTCTTTAGCAAAGCACTTAGTACATCATGGACATCAAATGGCTGAAATGAAAATAAAGTCTGTGAGTCTGTTAGTGCATCATTCTGTACAATCTGTTCTGAGGTGACTAAAGGACTCCCTCTAGTGGAATGAGGTGAATTTTTTGAGATTATATAATTTCTAAACAGGTTGCCAGCTGAAGCAAAATGGTTATTAAAAGCATCATACGTTTCAATTTAGTCTAGAATGGGTCCAGAGGCTGTCAAAACCTGCTGGGGCAACGAGGGGGGGTGCAGTTTGGTTTCAAAAGATTTGATAACTTTCCGGAAGGTGGCTGGATTACCACCACTCTCTGATACACAATTCATATATTATATTGATTTAGTTTTTTAACCAGGGATAGACATCTATTTCTCAAATGTCTGAAGGACTGCCAATCAGACATAGAATCTGTCATAGCAAAATGTATTTCCTGTAATTTTTCAGACAGGTAGCTTAGTGGTTAAGAGCATTGTGCCAGTAACCGAAAGGTTGCTGGTTCTAATCCCCAAGCCGACTAGGTGAAAAATCTGTCGATGTGCCCTTGAGCAAGGCACTTAACCCTAATTGCTCATGTAAGTCGCTCTGGATAAGAGCGTCTGCTAAATTGAAGGGTAAACATTACATCGGTCTTTTACCCTTAGTTGTGTTTGTTTGTTTATCTGCAACAGATTTCAACAATTAAGGGCCTGATCCGAGTCAGTGATAGTTTACACACCCCCCCCCCCCAGTCACTCAACCCCAGTTCAGACAAAACATTTTGCTAATTAGAATTCCTAACATTTCTCTTTGTAATAATACGTGAGCAAGATTTACTGTGCCTTGCTAAAGTATTCATCCCCCTTGGCGTTTTTCCTATTTTGTTGCATTACAACCTGTAATTTAAATGGATTTTTAATTTGGATTTCATGTAATGGACATACACAAAATAGTCCAAAAAGTGAAATGAAATAAATAACTAACTGAAAAGCGGTGCGTGCATATGGATTCACCCCCTTTGCTATGAAGACCCTAAATAAGATCTGGTGCAACCAATTACCTTCAGAAGTCACATAATTAGTTAAATAAAGTCCACCTGTGTGCAATCTAAGTGTCACATGATCTGTCACATGATCTCAGTATATATACACCTGTTCTGAAAGGCCCCAGAGTCTGCAACACCACTAAGCAAGGGGCACCACCAAGCAAGCGGCACCATGAAGACCAAGGAGCTCTCCAAACAGGTCAGGGACAAAGTTGTGGAGAAGTACAGATCAGGGTTGGGTTATAAAAAAATATCTGAAACTTTGAACATCCCACGGAGCACCATTAAATCCATTATTACAAAATGGAAAGAATATGGCACCACAACAAACCTGCCAAGAGAGGGCCATCCACCAAAACTCACGGACCAGGCAAGGAGGGCATTAATCAGAGCGGCAACAAAGAGAACCCTGAAGGAGCTGCAAAGCTCCACAGCAGAGATTGGAGTATCTGTCCATAGGACCACTTTAAGCCGTACACTCCACAGAGCTGGGCTTTACGGAAGACTGGCCAGAAAAAAAGCCATTGCTGAAAGAAAAAAATAAGCAAACACGTTTGGTGTTCGCCAAAAGGCATGTGGGAGACTCCCCAAACATATGGAAGAAGGTACTCTGGTCAGCAAACCCAACACCTCTCATCACCCCGAGAACACCATCCCCACAGTGATGCGTTGTGGCAGCATCATGCTGTGGGGATGTTTTTCATCGGCAGGGACTGGGAAACTGGTCAGAATTGAAGGAATGATGGATGGCGCTAAATACAGGGAAGTTCTTGAGGGAAATCTGTTTCAGTCTTCCAGAGATTTGAGATGACCCTAAGCATACTGCTAAAGCAACACTTGAGTGGTTTAAGGGGAAACATTTAAATGTCTTGGAATGGCCTAGTCAAAACCCAGACCTCAATCCAATTGAGAATCTGGGGTATGACTTAAAGATTGCTGTACACCAGCGGAACCCATCCAACTTAAAGGAGCTGGAGCAGTTTTGCCATGAAGAATGGGCAAAAATCCCAGTGGCTAGATGTGCCAAGCTTATAGAGACATACCCCAAGAGACTTGCAGCTGTAATTGCTGCAAAAGGTGGCTCTACAAAGTATTGACTTTGGGGGGGGTGAATAGTTATGCACGCTCAAGTTGTCTGTTTTTTTTTTGTCTTATTTCTTGTTTGTTTCACAATAAAACATATTTTGCATCTTCAAAGTGATAGGCATGTTGTGTAAATCAAATGATACAAACCCCCCAAAAATATATTTTAATTCCAGGTTGTAAGGCAACAAAATAGGAAAAATGCCAAGGGGGGTGAATACTTTCGCAAGCCACTGTAGGTGATGCAGCCAGTCAAGATGCTCTCGATGGTGCAGCTGTATAACGTTTTGAGGATCCAAGGGCCCAGGCCAAATCTTTTCAGCCTCCTGAGGGAGAAGAGGCCCTGTCTTCTTCACGATGGTGTTGGCGTGTATGGACCATGCAATTAGTTGGTTGTAATTTTGGATAGAGCAGACATTTCCATATATTTTTGTTAGCTGCATGTGTGACATAACTCCACCAGTCCTATTTATGATATAATTTACAAAGATTATACCGTTTTTGAGGGTCAGCGTGGCGGATGTGTTGTTGCCTACCCTCACCACCTGGGGGCGGTCCGTCAGGAAGTCCAGGATCCAGTTGCAGAGGGAGGTGTTCAGTCCCAGGGTCCTGAGCTTAATGATGAGCTTGGAGGAGACGAGATTTCTGTAGTCTGTATTTCTGATGAGCTTTCTGTATTCTGTATTTCTGATGAGATTTCTGTATTCATGTGTCCGTGTATTTTGTGGCCTTAGAAGTGTTTTGAATCCTTTCTTGACTGTAATGTGTTTTTCTGTCAAAATAAAGTATGTGACGTGTGTGTGTGTGTGTGTGTCAGATATCTGGAGTGATCAGCGCTGTCAGACAGACGGGGAGCTTCCTCCAGGATGGAAGAGGATGACAGACAAGGCCGCTGTCTACTACTGGTGTATCCCTAGTGGGGCTACACAGTGGGAGAGGCCAGCGCCCAGACACCCTCTCACCACACAGGAGGGCTCTGGCCTGGGGAACAGCTCCCCAGCTCCAGCGCCCAGACACCCTCTCACCACACAGGAAGGCTCTGGCCTGGGGAACAGCTCCCCAGCTCCAGCCCCAGACGACCAGGTAAACAATAATAATAATAATAATAATAATAATAATAATAATAATAATAATAATAATAATAATAAGCCATTTAGCAGACGCTTTTATCCAAAGCGACTTACAGTCATGCGTGCATACATCTTTTACGTATGGGTGGTCCCGGGGATCGAACCCACTACCCTGGCGTTACAAGCGCCGTGCTCTACCAATTGAGCTACAGAGGACCACGTAATGGATCCCAGACGATGACATTTGATTAAATATAAAGCACTTATTGAGATCTGAAGACTTGCCTTTTAGCTCACTGTCTTTTTTGCCGTGCAGTAGACCCAGGGTTTGAACACCTGACAGTCATGCTGAACTGTGTGTGTGTGTGTGTGTGTGTGTGTGTGTTGTGCTCCCAGGGTGAAGGTTGTGTGTCTCCTCGGTCCGACAGCACCACCACTGACAGCTCTCTGGAGACTCTCCCACTCAACGCCCACTCCAATCTGCCCTCCTGCGGATTCATCAGCTCTCTGGAGACTCTCCCACTCAACGCCCACTCCAATCTGCCCTCCTGCGGATTCATCAGCTCTCTGGAGACTCTCCCACTCAACGCCCACTCCAATCTGCCCTCCTGCGGATTCATCAGCTCTCTGGAGACTCTCCCACTCAACGCCCACCCCAACCTGTCCTCCTGCGGATTCATCAACAGCTACTACTTTGTAAGTCCCGCCCTCCCCAATCTCACCCAATCAGCTTTAATATTGTAGATAGATTGTGGCTTCTATCCATGTAATTATCTGCATCATTTCCAATCTCCCATATATTTCTGGTAAATATATATATATATAAAACATTTTTTAAATATATTTTCCTTTATTATTTTCCCCTAACCCTACCACCCCTTCCCTAATTGGAGTAAACTAATGGACAACAACACTTAGGCTTCTACTTCCAGCTTATACATACTATATACATTTTACCGACACAGTATATTTTACATTAGTTAGTGTATCTTGTTGTTTTTAGTACCATCCTTTAGCAACCCTCAATTCTATCTCTGAACACCATCAATTTTTTATTTCTATTTGCCATATATTTTTCAACAGTGCTGTGCTGTTTCACAAAAGTTTTTTACACATTGTAAATTAAAGATAAAAATGTTTTGCTAAGAGTATTAGTAATCGATTGAATATTTTTTGTTCATATAATAAAAAAAAAACAGGTTGCTAGGTGTAGGCAGGGCCATAAGGAAATAGGTAACCTGGGATACGACTAAAGGGTTAGTCAGGGAGATGTTTCCACTAATAGACAGGGGCTTTCCTTTCCATGGTAGCAAGATCTTATCTAACTTTCTATTAAAATGTATTGTAGTGAGTTAATTTATTTCTTTAGGGATATGAATACCTAATATGTCCACTTCACCGTCAGAACATTTGATTGGTAAACTACACGGTAATTTAAAAGTTGTGGCGCAGTGGTCTAAGCTGGCACAGTGGTCACTGCATTGCAGTGCTAGCTGTGCCACTAGAGATCCTGGTTCGAATCCAGGCTCTGTCGTAGCCGGCCGCGACCGGGAGGGAATGGCCGGCAGGGATGTAGCTCAGTTGGTAGAGCATGGCGTTTGCAACGCCAGGGTTGTGGGTTCGATTCCCACGGGGGGGCCAGTATGAAATATAAAAAAAAATATGTATGCACTCACTAACTGTAAGTTGCTCTGGATAAGAGCGTCTGCTAAAATGTAAATGTATTTTTTGTGATCCAATATGTAATATAGTACACTTATCATAACTTGGTTGTAATCCAGAAAGGTTAGAATAATTATCTAGATCCTCTATGAGGCTGTGCAGGGATCCAAATTGTGGATTTAAAAGAAAACATGAATCAAACCCTGGATTTCTAATCCCTTGATATTATTGTTATTATATCTGATTTTAATAGCTAACATTTCGATGGCCACAATAAATAGATATGCCGATAGTGGACAACCGTGTTCTACTCCTCTTGACAGTTTAATACTTTCTGAGAAGTAGCAATTATTTACTGTTTTACACCTAGGGTTACTATACATGATTTTAACCCATTGTATAAGAGATTCTCCAAAATGTAAATAGTCCAGGCATTTATATATATAAATTCAAATCGTACTTATACTTACTTATAGTGTTCTAAGAAAAATAACTGTCTGATTAGGATGAATAATATCGAACACCTTTTTAATTCTATGCGCTATGCATTTTGCTAGAATTTTTGCATCACAACACTGAAGTGTAAGGGGTCTCCAATTTTTTTTATGGACTGGATCTTTATATTTACCACCTGGGTCCTGTTTCAGGTATAGTGAAATCAGACCTTCTTGTTGAGTATCGGATAGTCTACCATTTTTATAGGAGTGGTTAAAACATGCTGATAACGGTCCTCTGAGTACAGTAAAAAAAAGGTTTGGTATACCTCGACTGGTATGCCATCCAGCCCTGGAGTTTTCCCAGACTTAAAGGCTTTAATTGCATCTAGAAGTTCCTCCTCTGTAATTCGGCCTTCACACAAGTCATTCTGTACAGCTGTTAATTTTACATTATTAATAGAAAAAAGATCCTTACAGTTAACTTCAGTTAGTGGAGATGGAGGAGACTGAAATTAAAACATATGCTTAAAGTACTTTGCTTACTCTTTGAAAATATTGTTTGATGAATCATGGGTGACTCCATCATTTGTAACAAGTTTCAGTAAAGTCCATCATTACTTTAAGACATGAAGGTCAATATGGAAAATGTCAAGAACTTTGAAAGTTTCTTCAAGTGCAGTCGCAAAAACCATCAAGCGCTATGATGAAACTGGTTCTCATGAGGACCGCCACAGGAATGGAAGACCCAGAGTTACCTCTGCTGCAGAGGATAAGTTCATTAGAGTTACCAGCCTCAGAAATTGCAGCCCAAATAAATGCATCACAGAGTTCAAGTATCAGACACATCTCAACATCAACTGTTCAGAGGAGACTGTGTGAATCAGACCTTCATGGTCAAATTGTTGCAAAGAAACCACTACTAAAGGACACCAATAAGAAGAAGAGACTTGCTTGGGCCAAGAAACACGAGCAATGGACATTAGACGGGTGGAAATCTGTCCTTTGGTCTGATGAGTCCAAATGTGAGATTTTTGGTTCCAAACGCTGTGTCTTTGTGAGACGCGGTGTGGGTGAACAGATGATCTCTGCATGTGTGGTTCCCACCATGAAGCATGGAGGAGGAGGTGTGATGGTGTGGGGGTGCTTTGCTGGTGACACTGTTGGTAATTTATTTAGAATTCAAGGCACACTTAACCAGCATGGCTACCACAGCATTCTGCAGCGATACGCCATCCCATCTGGTTTGGGCTTAGTGGGACTATCATTTTTTTGTTTTTCAACAGGACAATGACCCAAAACACATCTCCAGGTTGTGTAAGGGCTATTTGACCAAGAAGGAGAGTGATGGAGTGCTGCATCAGATGACCTGGCCTCCACAATCACCCACCCTCAACCCAATTGAAATGATTTGGGATGAGTTGGACCGCAGAGTGAAGGAAAAGCAGCCAACGAGTGCTCAGCATATGTGGGAACTCCTTCAAAACTGTTGGAAAAGCATTCATTATGAAGCTGGTTGAGAGAATGCCAAGAGTGTGCAAAGTTGTCATCAAAGCAAAGGGTGGCTACTTTGAAGAATCTAAAATCTAAAATATATTTTGATTTGTTTAACACTGTTTTGGTTAGTACATGATTCCATATGTGTTATTTCATAGTTTTGATGTCTTCACTATTATTCTACAATGTAGAAAATAGTAAAAATAAAGAAAAACCCTTGTGTCCAAACTTTTGACTGGTACTGTATATTTAAAATCATCCATCTACCTTGCGGATCTGTTTGGACAGTTTGCACATTCGGATCAAAATTATTGTTAATTAATATCATCACCCCTTTTGAGTTTCTTAGCCCATGGGAGAAGTATATTTCCCCCTCCCCCATTCCTTTTTCCACACAACTTCATCTAGAATTGTTGAATGAGTTTCCTGTAAACAATAGATATTATATTCCTTCTCTTTTACATTTACGTCATTTAGCAGACGCTCTTATCCAGAGGGTTTAGGGTTGTCCTCCCAGGGACTGGCAGACCACCCCCCCGTCCAGCTGGGTTGTCCTCCCAGGGACTGGCAGACCACCCCCCCGTCCAGCTGGATCCTGGGGCCTTTGAGAGATTGGGACCCAT
Organism: Coregonus lavaretus; assembly: GCF_964263955.1. Classification (NCBI taxonomy): domain Eukaryota; kingdom Metazoa; phylum Chordata; class Actinopteri; order Salmoniformes; family Salmonidae; genus Coregonus; species Coregonus lavaretus. Next base: position 22,091 of record NW_028161976.1, read on the forward strand.
CCTTTAAACAGAGGGCCACCTACAGAACAGAAGCAGACCAACAGCCAAAAGCATTTCCAACGCCTTCACCTCGATTATACTGTACACAGTTATTCCCCCCAAAATATAAAAAAATATTGCATATCTTCATTTATTTCCACAATTAACTAATAATATGCGTAATAATGTAGTCATTTCTTACGAAGGATTGTTACCTATAACCAGGACTGGCATTACAAAAATAAAAATTTCAGCAAGCAAACAATTATTGTGATTCATCCTACAGTGGGGAGAACAAGTATTTGATACACTGCCGATTTTGCAGGTTTTCCTACTTACAAAGCATGTAGAGGTCTGTACGTTTTATCATAGGTACACTTCAACTGTGAGAGACGAAATCTAAAACAAAAATCCAGAAAATCACATTGTATGATTTTTAAGTAATTAATTAGCATTTTATTGCATGACATAAGTATTTGATCACCTACCAACCAGTAAGAATTCCGGCTCTCACAGACCTGTTAGTTTTTTTTAAAGAAGCCCTCCTGTTCTCCACTCATTACCTGTATTAACTGCACCTGTTTGAACTCGTTACCTGTATAAAAGACACCTGTCCACACACTCAATCAAACAGACTCCAACCTCTCCACAATGGCCAAGACCAGAGAGCTGTGTAAGGACATCAGGGATAAAATTGTAGACCTGCACAAGGCTGGGATGGGCTACAGGACAATAGGCAAGCAGCTTGGTGAGAAGGCAACAACTGTTGGCGCAATTATTAGAAAATGGAAGAAATTAAAGATGACGGTCAATCACCCTCGGTCTGGGGCTCCATGCAAGATCTCACCTCGTGGGGTATCAATGATCATGAGGAAGGTGAGGGATCAGCCCAGAACTACACGGCAGGACCTGGTCAATGACCTGAAGAGAGCTGGGACCAGAGCTGGGACCACAGTCTCAAAGAAAACCATTAGTAACACACTACGCCGTCATGGATTAAAATCCTGCAGCGCACGCAAGGTCCCCCTGCTCAAGCCAGCGCATGTCCAGGCCTGTCTGAAGTTTGCCAATGACCATCTGGATGATCCAGAGGAGGAATGGGAGAAGGTAATGTGGTCTGATGAGACAAAAATAGAGCTTTTTGGTCTAAACTCCACTCGCCGTGTTTGGAGGAAGAAGAAGGATGAGTACAACCCCAAGAACACCATCCCAACCGTGAAGCATGGCGGTGGAAACATCATTCTTTGGGGGTGCTTTTCTGCAAAGGGGACAGGACGACTGCACCGTATTGAGGGGAGGATGGATGGGGCCATGTATCGCGAGATCTTGGCCAACAACCTCCTTCCCTCAGTAAGAGCATTGAAGATGGGTCGTGGCTGGGTCTTCCATCATGACAACGACCCGAAACACACAGCCAGGGCAACTAAGGAGTGGCTCCGTAAGAAGCATCTCATGGTCCTGGAGTGGCCTAGCCAGTCTCCAGACCTGAACCCAATAGAAAATCTTTGGAGGGAGCTGAAAGTCCGTATTGCCCAGCGACAGCACGGAAACCTGAAGGATCTGGAGAAGGTTGTCACACTCTGGTTCTAGGACTTTTTGTGTTTAGTCAGGGTGTGTAGATTTCCGTGTGTTGTGTACTGTGGGTAGTGTCTAGGTGTTCGCGTTCTATGTTTGGTCAGTGACTCCCAATCGGAGGTAACGAGTGTCAGCTGTCGGCTCGTTATCTCTGATTGGGAGCCATATTTAAATGTCTGTGTTCACCTTGTGGTTGTGGGTTTTTGTTCTTTATTCAGTCGGTGTAACTGAGGACGTCACGGATCGTGTTTTGTTTTGTCGTGTGTTTCAATATTAAAATCATCATGTTCACTCCCAACGCTGCGCTTTGGTCATACTTCATTGGCGATCGTGACAGAAAAACCCACCACAACGAGACCAAGTATCAGTTGGATAACGGGTGGTGGAGCCAGAAGAGCGAAGGTTGGGAGAGGACTATGGAGGCCTGGTCCACCGAGAGGAGAGACCCCCAGAAATTTTTTAGGGGGGGGGCTCACGACGTCGGGGCAGAAGGTGTACGGCCCGGAGGAGTGCAAGAGGTTGGCAGATATGGCCGCCAGTTTAAGGGGGCCACTGGTTACGAAGGGGATGGAAAGTGTGGAGGCACGGCGAGAGGTACTGGGGGGTGTTTCCAGTCCGGTCCGGCCCGTTCCTGATCCCCGTGTAGGGCCAGGGGTGTGTGTCCCCAGTGCGGTTCTGTCTGTCCCTGCTCAACGCACCAAGCCTACGGGGTGCGTCGCCAGCCCAGCTCGGCCTGTTCCTGCGCCCCGCACCAAGTCTGTGGTGCGTTTCGCCAGCCCAGCCCGGCCTGTCCCTGCTCAACGCACCGAGCCTACGGGGTGCGTCGTCAGCCCTGTCCAGCCAGAGCCGTCCGCCAGACAGGATCAGCCAGAGCCTTCCGCCAGACAGGATCAGCCAGAGCCTTCCGCCAGCCATGAGCAGCCAGATCCTTCCGCCAGCCATGAGCAGCCAGATCCGTCAGCCAGCCATGAGCAGCCAGATCCGTCAGCCATCCATGAGCAGCCAGATCCGTCAGCCAGCCATGAGCAGCCAGATCCGTCAGCCAGCCATGAGCCGTCCAGCCAGGATCCGCCAGAGCCGTCCAGCCAGGATCCGCCAGAGCCGTCCAGCCAGGATCCGCCAGAGCCGTCCAGCCGGGATCTGCCAGAGCCGTCCAGCCGGGATCCGCCAGAGCCTTCCAGCCGGGATCCGCCAGAGCCTTCCAGCCGGGATCCGCCAGAGCCGTCCAGCCGGGATCCGCCAGAGCCGTCCAGCCGGGATCCGCCAGAGCCGTCCAGCCGGGATCCGCCAGAGCCGTCCAGCCGGGATCCGCCAGAGCCGTCCAGCCGGGATCCGCCAGAGCCGTCCAGCCAGGATCCACGCACCAAGCCAGGGGCGCGTGTCGTCAGTCCGGTTCCGGCCAGCGGGGCTAGGCAGGACCAGGGGTACTTTGGGGGGTTGGAGAGGAAGTGGGGAGGAAGCCCGGAGCCGGAGCCGCCGCCGAGGAGGAATGCCCACCCAGCCCTCCCCTGTTTGCTTGTAGTTAGGCGCGGTCGCAGTCCGCGCCTTTGGGGGGGGGTACTGTCACACTCTGGTTCTAGGACTTTTTGTGTTTAGTCAGGGTGTGTAGATTTCCGTGTGTTGTGTACTGTGGGTAGTGTCTAGGTGTTCGCGTTCTATGTTTGGTCAGTGACTCCCAATCGGAGGTAACGAGTGTCAGCTGTCGGCTCGTTATCTCTGATTGGGAGCCATATTTAAATGTCTGTGTTCACCTTGTGGTTGTGGGTTTTTGTTCTTTATTCAGTCGGTGTACTGAGGACGTCACGGATCGTGTTTTGTTTTGTCGTGTGTTTCAATATTAAAATCATCATGTTCACTCCCAACGCTGCGCTTTGGTCATACTTCATTGGCGATCGTGACAAAGGTCTGTATGGAGGAGTGGGCCAAAATCCCTGCTGCAGTGTGTGCAAACCTGGTCAAGACCTACAGGAAACGTTTGATCTCTGTAATTGCAAACAAAGGTTTCTGTACCAAATATTAAGTTCTGCTTTTCTGATGTATCAAATACTTATGTCATGCAATAAAATGCAAATTAATTACTTAAAAATCATACAATGTGATTTTCTGGATTTTTGTTTTAGATTCCTTCTCTCACAGTTTAAGTGTACCTATGATAAAAATTACAGACCTCTACATGCTTTGTTAGTAGGAAAACCTGCAAAATCGGCAGTGTATCAAATACTTGTTCTCCCCACTGTATATTGTCCCTGACATCGTTACCCCATAGCAACAGATGTGGGATACATGCACACACTCTCCCCACCCTTCCTCCACAAACAACCACACGCTCAGATGTTCAACAGTTGTTCCAGCCCTGAGCTCAACCCTGGGAAATGTTTGTGATTGTTTCATCTATACTGAATGGAAAAGATAGGCACCAGCTAATTTCCCCTCTATCTCTCTCTCTCTCTCTCTCTCTCTCTCTCTCTCTCTCTCTCTCTCTCTCTCTCTCTCTCTCTCTCTCTCTCTCTCTCTCTCTAGCCTCGTTCCTCCTCTCTACATGAACCTGTTCATTCTGAACCTCACATGGAAGAAGATGACAAGGTATCACTCTACTTTCCCTCCATCCCTTCCTGACCATGTGACCTAGACTAATGTTGACATGTTCCCTCTGTCCCTTCCTGACCATGTGACCTAGACTAATGTTGTCATGTTCCCTCTGTCCCTTCCTGACCATGTGACCTAGACTAATGTTGACATGTTCCCTCCATCCCTTCCTGACCATGTGACCTAGACTAATGTTGACATGTTCCCTCCATCCCTTCCTGACCATGTGACCTAGACTAATGTTGTCATGTTCCCTCCATCCCTTCCTGACCATGTGACCTAGACTAATGTTGACATGTTCCCTCTGTCCCTTCCTGACCATGTGACCTAGACTAATGTTGACATGTTCCCTCCATCCCTTCCTGACCATGTGACCTAGACTAATGTTGACATGTTCCCTCCATCCCTTCCTGACCATGTGACCTAGACTAATGTTGTCATGTTCCCTCCATCCCTTCCTGACCATGTGACCTAGACTAATGTTGACATGTTCCCTCCATCCCTTCCTGACCATGTGACCTAGACTAATGTTGTCATGTTCCCTCCATCCCTTCCTGACCATGTGACCTAGACTAATGTTGACATGTTCCCTCTGTCCCTTCCTGACCATGTGACCTAGACTAATGTTGTCATGTTCCCTCCATCCCTTCCTGACCATGTGACCTAGACTAATGTTGACATGTTCACTCTGTCCCTTCCTGACCATGTGACCTAGACTAATGTTGACATGTTCCCTCCATCCCTTCCTGACCATGTGACCTAGACTAATGTTGTCATGTTCCCTCTGTCCCTTCCTGACCATGTGACCTAGACTAATGTTGACATGTTCCCTCTGTCCCTTCCTGACCATGTGACCTAGACTAATGTTGTCATGTTCCCTCCATCTCTTCCTGACCATGTGACCTAGACTAATGTTGTCATGTTCCCTCTGTCCCTTCCTGACCATGTGACCTAGACTAACATTGACATGTTCCCTCCATCCCTTCCTGACCATGTGACCTAGACTAATGTTGTCATGTTCCCTCCATCCCTTCCTGACCATGTGACCTAGACTAATGTTGTCATGTTCCCTCCATCCCTTCCTGACCATGTGACCTAGACTAATGTTGTCATGTTCCCTCCATCTCTTCCTGACCATGTGACCTAGACTAATGTTGTCATGTTCCCTCCATCCCTTCCTGACCATGTGACCTAGACTAATGTTGACATGTTCCCTCCATCCCTTCCTGACCATGTGACCTAGACTAATGTTGACATGTTCCCTCTGTCC
>NW_028161976.1:32500-34814 GCF_964263955.1 Coregonus lavaretus
TTCCAAATCACCCTATTCCCTGTATAGTATCTATCTAACCTGAGACCTAGTGTGTTCCAAATCACCCTATTCCCTGTATAGTATCTATCTAACCTGAGACCTAGTGTGTTCCAAATCACCCTATTCCCTGTATAGTATCTATCCTCTAACCTGAGACCTAGTGTGTTCCAAATCACCCTATTCCCTGTATAGTATCTATCTAACCTGAGACCTAAGTGTGTTCTAAATCACCCTATTCCCTGGATAGTATCTATCTAACCTGAGACCTAGTGTGTTCCAAATCACCCTATTCCCTGGATAGTATCTATCTAACCTGAGACCTAAGTGTGTTCTAAATCACCCTATTCCCTGGATAGTATCTATCTAACCTGAGACCTAGTGTGTTCCAAATCACCCTATTCCCTGTATAGTATCTATCCTCTAACCTGAGACCTAGTGTGTTCCAAATCACCCTATTCCCTGTATAGTATCTATCCTCTAACCTGAGACCTAGTGTGTTCCAAATCACCCTATTCCCTGTATAGTATCTATCTAACCTGAGACCTAAGTGTGTTCCAAATCACCCTATTCCCTGTATAGTATCTATCTAACCTGAGACCTAGTGTGTTCCAAATCACCCTATTCCCTGTATAGTATCTATCTAACCTGAGACCTAGTGTGTTCCAAATCACCCTATTCCCTGGATAGTATCTATCTAACCTGAGACCTAGTGTGTTCCAAATCACCCTATTCCCTGTATAGTATCTATCTAACCTGAGACCTAGTGTGTTCCAAATCACCCTATTCCCTGTATAGTATCTATCTAACCTGAGACCTAGTGTGTTCCAAATCACCCTATTCCCTGGATAGTATCTATCTAACCTGAGACCTAGTGTGTTCCAAATCACCCTATTCCCTGTATAGTATCTATCTAACCTGAGACCTAGTGTGTTCCAAATCACCCTATTCCCTGTATAGTATCTATCTAACCTGAGACCTAGTGTGTTCCAAATCACCCTATTCCCTGGATAGTATCTATCTAACCTGAGACCTAGTGTGTTCCAAATCACCCTATTCCCTGTATAGTATCTATCTAACCTGAGACCTAGTGTGTTCCAAATCACCCTATTCCCTGTATAGTATCTATCTAACCTGAGACCTAGTGTGTTCCAAATCACCCTATTCCCTGTATAGTATCTATCTAACCTGAGACCTAGTGTGTTCCAAATCACCCTATTCCCTGTATAGTATCTATCTAACCTGAGACCTAGTGTGTTCCAAATCACCCTATTCCCTGTATAGTATCTATCTAACCTGAGACCTAGTGTGTTCCAAATCACCCTATTCCCTGTATAGTATCTATCTAACCTGAGACCTAGTGTGTTCCAAATCACCCTATTCCTGTATAGTATCTATCTAACCTGAGACCTAGTGTGTTCCAAATCACCCTATTCCCTGTATAGTATCTATCTAACCTGAGACCTAGTGTGTTCCAAATCACCCTATTCCCTGTATAGTATCTATCTAACCTGAGACCTAGTGTGTTCCAAATCACCCTATTCCCTGTATAGTATCTATCTAACCTGAGACCTAGTGTGTTCCAAATCACCCTATTCCCTGTATAGTATCTATCTAACCTGAGACCTAGTGTGTTCCAAATCACCCTATTCCCTGATAGTATCTATCTAACCTGAGACCTAGTGTGTTCCAAATCACCTATTCCCTGTATAGTATCTATCTCTAACCTGAGACCTAGTGTGTTCCAAATCACCCTATTCCCTGTATAGTATCTATCTAACCTGAGACCTAGTGTGTTCCAAATCACCCTATTCCCTGTATAGTATCTATCTAACCTGAGACCTAGTGTGTTCCAAATCACCCTATTCCCTGTATAGTATCTATCTAACCTGAGACCTAGTGTGTTCCAAATCACCCTATTCCCTGTATAGTATCTAACCTGAGACCTAGTGTGTTCCAAATCACCCTATTCCCTGGATAGTATCTATCTAACCTGAGACCTAGTGTGTTCCAAATCACCCTATTCCCTGGATAGTATCTATCCCTAACCTGAGACCTAGTGTGTTCCAAATCACCCTATTCCCTGTATAGTATCTATCTAACCTGAGACCTAGTGTGTCCAAATCACCCTATTCCCTGGATAGTATCTATCTAACCTGAGACTAGGTGTGTTCCAATCACCCTATTCCCTGGATAGTATCTATCTAACTGGACCTAGTGTGTTCAATCACATTCCTGTTCCAAATCACCCTATTCCCTGTATAGTATCTATCTAACCTGAGACCTAGTGTGTTCCAAATCACCCTATTCCCTGGAT